>NW_003852454.1:9433591-9444177 GCF_000181295.1 Otolemur garnettii | reverse complement strand
TAATTTTAGGAAAAAGAGAAATAGAACAATAACTTAATGTAGCAAAATTTTTTGGACTGAAAAATAACGTGACAATGTATATATATATCGAAAAGTCTTACCAGTTACCAGAAAAAAATACTTACAAGGTCCGGATATTTAATTTTAAATGTTCCTAAAATTTTGGTTTACACATGGATGTGACTAGCAGTGATTGCAAGACAAGTACTTGAATATTCAAATGAGTTTGGAAAGTTTTCATGAAGAAGAATTCCACACATTTCTTGCCTAGAGGGTGTTTCAGATTTTCGATATGCTGGTTTGCCTAGTGATTCTTCAAGAGTGACACAGTATCTTCCATTTACCAAATCATCAGACTACAAAGACTTTTTTAAAACCGTAACTTGAGTCTGCTGCTTCACCTAAAGCATCAGCAAAAGCTACAGCATGGTGTGTGGAAGCCATGACCTTCAAGGTGAAGTACTAAGTCTTTTTTTTTTACTCTCACAGAAAATAAAAATCACGGTGACTTTAGACTTCTCTACAGCATTATTGCCAGGAAAGCAATGAAGCCATTTGTGAACTTTGAAAGGAATATTATATGCCTCAAAAATGCTCTACTTAGTCAAGTTGTCATTGACCTAGTAAAGTCACATGAGGACATTCTCAGATTTGAGCGGCTTCTGCAAATATCACATCCCATCATGGTTCCATATTTTTTCTTTTAATTTTTTTTGGCCGGAGCTGGGTTTGAACCTGCCACCTCTGGTGTATGGTGCTGGCGCCCTACCCTTTTGAGCCACAGGCACTGCCCCAATGATTCCATATTTTTGTTTGTCTGTGAAAAGTAAGTCTTTACGTGATTTAATAAAGTCACAGTATGTCATGGGACTCAATATAGACCATGTGGATAGGGAAATTTGGGAAGTCACAAACACCCAGAGAGGGAGCCACATGCAACTGTGCTTTATGGAGAGACTGGACAATGGTTTGCTCATATGCTATGGCCAGGAGATGAATGAAGGAAACATCATGTATTATTAATGGCCATTGTATAACCTTAAATATCCCTAGGCAGCATAGAAGAGTGCTCATAAGCATAAATACACCCAGTAGACATTTGCTGTTGTGAAGCATGTAATTGACACTGTGCTAGGTGCTGGGGAAAGATGAAATTCATGGGAAACAATTCAGGTCCATCCTCCTGAAACCTTTTCAATTTCTGACCAGTCTGCACACAATTATTGAAAATACTTTTTTATATTAATGCTATTTTAAGGAACTCAAAATGATGTGAAAATACATAGGTATCTTTTAAGTTAATAAACAATAAGCCTGCAAGCTGGGGAGTACCAGTTTGTAAGCAGATGGTTCAAGCACAATGCTGTGGGATGTTCTTCTCATTTCTAGTTAGTATTTGCTTTGAACATCTCCTGACCATATGCAGTGGTATCCCCGACTCTCTGTTTTTATCTTCCTTTAAAAAGATATGACAGTCATAACAGACTTGTTTATTCAAACTGCATCATCAGAGTCATGATTGATTATAACAAGGTTAAGAAGAATTTGGTGTTTTCAACCAAATTGGAAGTTGACAATAATCTGGTGCTAGCTGATGCAAAGTATACACAAATAATTATTTTCCTCTGTTCAGAATACATTTAATTAGGTATTTTGACTTTATTCCTTGCTTTGATTTGAACAATAATCTTATTAAATTCTTATAATTATGTAGAGCATGGGGACATGATCTTTTATATGAATTACCTAGGATAAGAAGTGTTTCAGAATTCACAAATATGCATTTTTGAATTAAAAGTGGCCACTGTTATGCCATATATCCATGTAATAAAAACTGCACTTGTAACCCCTAAATTTATAAAATAAACAAGTAGGGATACAGCATGCATATGGTATTTTATATCTCCCTTTATTAAAAAAATAAATATGAATAACATCTAAATGGGAAAACCTAAAATGATAAATACTGCACAGCAGCTCCAGTCAATTTTTGATACAAGTGAGTTCAAGTCAAGTAAGCCTCTTCCCTTGCCTCCCCTGCAAGAAAGGGAAGAAAAAATAAGACATAAAAGAATAAGAAAAGCTTTTAGTTTTTTGAGTTTTATAGATTTGAGAATTTTGTATAAGCGATTGTGTGCCTGTAGTGCATTTTGGGAAGCTCTTTCATATTCATGAGCATATACATACACCTCATTTTATGCAGCAGTGATGATACTAAGGAATAGTATCTCTATAAAAAGTATTTTATTATACATTAAAACGTCAAGTCATTCTTCTCACTTGCAACCAGCACCATCCAACCAGTGGCCAGGGAGTAGAGATTCTCTCTCTGAGTGTCTTTTAAAACTCCTATTACTTTGTGGGTGGAATTTTTATAAAACACAAATCTATGCATGGCATTAAACTACATAAAACATGTCAGTTTCTCCCAATAAGTTCAAGTGGGGAGACCCCAAACTTCTCTCAAGCACTATATGTTTTTGTCCATTGCCTTCACTTCCGATCCTGTCCATTGCTGGACTATGACCCGCCTGCTACAATTTCCACTGATGCCTTTCCACCGGCTTGATTCTTTTCTCTAGAACCCATGGAAATATTCTTTCCAACCATTCCTGCTCATCTTTTTAGAGTCATTTTCTTAATCATGTTACCTTTTCTCATTTCTGAACTTCATAGAATCCTTGAAAATACATTTATTAAAACACTAAAACATGAATCTGTAATGTTCTTACAGGATGCGATTTGTTCTCTTTCTCATCTACCCCTAGTTCCATGCATAATGTTATAGAAACACAACTAATGAAGGCTACTTTGTGACAGAAACTATCCTATAGACTTTTTATTTCATCTGTGAGGTTGGTTTCTATTATTACCTTCTTCCTCAACCCATTGTGCAAATGAGAATTTGACACTTCAAGAGTAATACCACAAATGATGCAGCAAGAAAATAGCCAACTGGAGATTTGAATCCAGGTCTTCCATCTCGAACACCAGTTACTAATCACTATGTCATACTTCTCCACAAATATTCTATAAGTGATTATGTGTACTTAATATTCTTAACCAGAGAATATGGGAATTATTTGTGATGGGTGTATCTTTATATATGAAACCCCTTTAAGGATATTTAAAACTATAAATCCTTCCTAATGAACCATGAAATGCCCCTTGCTCTAGGATTGTGTGAGATTATGTCAGCGACTCACGCTCTGCTAAATTTGCCCCCTTGTGTGGTTTCTTCTGCACTGAATCTAGGTTGATCTTGTGGTTTATTTAGGTCGGTAGAATGCAAGAGCCTCAGTGAGAAAGTTGTAATTCTGGGGCTTGGGAGGCATTGCAGCTTCCATTTTGGCTCTCTTGCTGCTCCAAAATTTTCATGTAAAGCTGTCTAGGATAGTCCCCTTAAGGATGAGAGGCTTCATGAAGAGAAAGGTCCCAGAAAGGAAAAAGGTGAAAGAATAAAGAGACACCCTATTAGATCCAAATCATTCCAGTCACACCACTGAGACAGCAGGTGCATGAATGAGGCCATGGTGGAGACAGCAGATAGTCACATGAAATGTATGAATGAGACAGAGATGAGACAACCAGGTGGGCCTAAGACATGAAGGGTGGTTACGGTTTTAAGCCACTGAGTTTTGAAGTGTTTTTCATGTGCTGTTACAGCAATTAGGACCAGGAAATGGGGTGTTGTCTTAAGAGAAACCTCAAATGTGTCATTGGCTTAGGGACCAGAAGTTAAGTAAAGGCAGGAAGAAAAGCGAGAAGTCTGTTAGAGACTCAAAAAGGGCCAAGAGTGCAGCATAACAATTGGCAAATTGCCTCGTGTGGTAGCTTAAAAGATGGAATATGTATTTAATTGATGTGTGAAACTAGCTAAAATGATTTCCAGGCAGTATACTAAAAATGGCAAGTTATTTTTTATTTTTGGCTGCAGATATGAATATGACATGTGGAACAGAAATGAACTTATAAAGAAACAGTTTGCTTTTCTAAATTGTGTCTGTATTTCTGAAATATAGGGAGGGGGAAAACCTAAAAAGGTCCAGGATCTATTAAGTTGGAAACTTACAGAGTTTCATCTTTATTCATTCAGAAAATGTAAAAAATAGCCCATAAGAAATGAAAAAATAACTCAATAAATGATAGCAGAAAACTCTTTTTAAAGATGCCTGAAAGATGTAAGAAATGTTCATTAGACATGTAAAGCTAAAAAAGAAAGGAAAAAAATAGAAGGCTTTGTACGAATAGAATCACAGCATGTCACCCCAAAGAAACATCACACATGATTTAGGAAAGAGGTGACTGTTTCTAGAACAGTTATGGCCGTGTCTATGGAGGAATGGAGGAAATATCAGTCCGATTCCTAGGAAATCCACATCCATTAAAAGAGAGCTGCATTAGTACAAACAGTGTCAGTTTAGATCCAAAGAAACTGAGAACATTCATAATGAAAAAAAACAAAACAAAAAAAAAAAAAAAACTCTTTTCACCAAATACTTATGGCCAGAAAAAAGGCTAAGAAAATTAAAAAAATGCATCAATAAACTTAGGCCACTATTCATGTTTTTATTTATTTATTTATTTATTTATTGTAACTGTCTTGCAAAATAGAACCAAGATTTAAGAGGGCAGGGCCAAGAGCCACATACACTAAGGCACTAGAAAATTGTAAGGAACAAAAATAGATCTTGTCAATGACTATATCCTAATTTCAGGGTCTGGGCAATGGGTAAAGTATGCCTGGCTGAATTTCAGAGTTACTATAATTAGTCATTGCTGTGTCCCCCCACTCTTCTCTTTCAGAATGTCAGCATCATGATTATCTTGTTACATTCCTCTTACTGTGTGCCCTGTAGAGAAAAAGATGGTATAAATAATGTGGTTTTCTAAGGTGTAAGTCCTTTGGATTAAGAGTTGCACTCACTGTATATGAGTCAGGTTCAAATCAGAAAGTACTGATTTTGAGCCTGACATCATGATCATTTTCTAGCTAAGAATCACTTATCACTTATCAGTTATTAGAGACATAGCTAAGGGGGGAATGACAGATATGTGAGCCAGTTGTGGAAGGGGAGAGAGAAAGTCAGTGACTGTTGAATGTTGGTGACTGTATGAAAGCAACATTTACTCTGCCCTAACTATTACTATCTCAGTATTCTTTCTGCACTTACATGTGTTAATTTATGCAAAATACTTGGCGGATAGGCACTTAACAAATTTAATGCCATTACTGGGCATCCTATAATTTTTCATGACTCAGCTCGTTGGTTTATGTTGGACTTCATATAAGAAGTGTTGGTATTATCACAAATGTCAGAAAATTACTTACATGGAAGAAAACAAAACAAGCAGCACCTAAAGTCAGAAGATGAAAATGAAAATACCAGCTAAAATCTGGAGAACAGATCTGAGTGAATCCCCCCAATTCGGAGAGTAGATTTGGACTTTCAGAGATAGATCACTACATTGTCACATGATAGAAAGTTCTAAAACAAGGTGTTTAGGATGATATTAAGCACAAAGAGTATCATACATTTGACAATATCAGTCCAAGAAGATGCACCTTAAAACTATGTTTTGTGTCCTGGTAAATGGTTTCATTAAAAGGACATACTCATAGCTAAGAAGAGCCAAGATGAAAAATACTTCAGAAAATAATTGTTAATACATATTAAGGTTCTAACATTCTATAATATAAAATGTTGATTTTTGACTTTTATGAATCTTCTTTTAGATCATTTAAACTTATTATTTAGATCATTTAAATGTCTTATTTTCAGCTTTACTTGTAAATATGTCTATCACAATATTAGGTAGAAGGCCAGACCATGCCTGTAATCCTAGCACTCTGGGAGGCCTGGCAGGTGGATTGATCAAGCTCAGGAGTTCAAGACCAGCCTGAGCTAGAGCAAGACTTGTCTCTAAAAATAGCCAGGCATTGTGGTGGGTGCCTGTATTACCAGCTACTCAGGAGCCAGAGGTAACAGAATCACTTGAGCCCAAGAGTTTGAGGTTGCTATGAGCTATGACGCTGGGACATTCTATTAGGGGTAACAAAGTGAGACTCTGACTCAAAAAACAAACAAACAAACAAAATATATATATGTTTTACATATATATATATATATATTAGGTAGAACAGGGAAAAATCAGATCCAGTACAAATGTCAAAAGTAGTAGAGTGGCTACTTGAAACATAGTGTACTAAGATTAGTAAATGTTATGCAAACATCACAAACTATGTTCATAAGCATTTCATATTATATCCTACTTTTTAAAGGATCAATTGCATTTTAAATATAAATTAAAGTATATTAAATTTGCATGGGAAAAGGGACTCCAAAGACAGGCCTGCAAACACCAATGGGAGAGATATTTCTGAATTACGAGATTGTGGAGGATTACTTTTCTTTACACAAATTTAATTACAATTACTACATATCCCTTTCATAATCAGGTTTTAATTGAATTAGCTTAATTTAAAACAAGTCAATAATTCCTAGCACTGATAAAATGTTCTTTAAAATTCTTTCACAGCACACTCCAAAGAATCCCAATAAATGACCAAACACACTCCAGAGAGTCATAGGCTCCTTAAAGGACAGCTTGGGGGATGCCTCACAATGACACTACTTGCAAGGAGAGGGGGATTGTTCTCACCTATAGTCAAAAGGCTCTGGTCTGTAAAGCAGCTTAGTTTTGAAAACTAGAATGAGAAGCTGTAAGCTTCTGTTGTAGCAAGTTAATCTATGCTTTGGACTCCAGATGGAGTTTTCCCTGTTACGGCAGGAGATACCCATCTATTTAATTCCTAGGAACACTGTCATAGAAGTGCCTACTGCCAGAGACGCTAAAGTTCAAAACATCCTGATATTCTTCATGCTGTGCTGACCATTAAGATAAATGCATTGGCCATTTCTACAGTGGTTAAATGCTGTCATCTGGGCTCTGTGCTCTGAGATCTTATCATCCCCACTGAAATGTGAAAGTTCACTGGCAGCTTCTGACATCATCATCCCTGACCATGAAAGTACAGCAGGATAAAGCTTTCTGCCCATGTTGATGGTATAAGGACTTTTCAACTATGCCTTAGTGAAAGGAAGGGTCTCCAGGCTCTCTTGGACAATGAGGGGAGAGGATGCGTAGGATCAATCCTTGCCAGTGTTGTATAAGCTGCTAAATTTCTCCCTCCATGTTTTGTAAAGGAAGTGCTTACATTTTAGCTTCAATAATTACCCGTTATTGTTAAGTATAAGTATCAGTCAACCTTTCAACCTAAATGCTAGAGCCATTTCTGAAGCGTCTTGTGAGTGCATGCAGATTGATGAAGTAGGCGTGATCTGGTGTTTATCCTGCACCTTCAGTCTAGCACCCTTTGAATGTAGTAGATACATATTCCTCAGGTTTCTACTCACTTAAATTAGTCATATCTTGCAATTCTTTGGATGAATTACTTCCTACTTTATCAGACCCTGTGCTTGACGCCTGGAGCATGCTAATATTTGATCCTAGCTGTAGATACAGTGTCAATCAGCAAAATAGTTAAGGTTAGCTCTTGGAGAAAATTGGTACCACTATATAAAACAACTGGCCTATATTACATATATTATAAGATTTTCAAGAAAAAGAGAGCTAGTGTGCTCAGACTAGGGAAGGGAAAGCTGATTTTATATGCAAAGAAAACTCAGAGTGGCTGGGAATTCCAAGTTTCTTAGCTTCACACGAATCCAACCAAAAGTTCCTGTTCCAAGATTCAGAAATGCTCTGACTTCTACTTGAAATATGGCTAAGGCTGTGAATTTAGCCTTACCTTGTAATTTTAAAAATCACACAATTTGATTTTCCTTTTGATTTTCATCAAAAAATACCTCTGTGGGTACAAGAAATTAGAGAATATTTAGCACTTCCTTGGTAGAACTCTGGTTTTCTGTGACATGAGCTAATAGTAAATGATGTGAGTGGTTGTTTTCTTTCTGTGAATATTCAAGAGCAATCCAAAGAATCCTGCCATGAGTTAAAAACAGCAGCCCATCAGTTACCCAGGGCTTTAGCTTTACTTTATTTTAGAGTGAAACAAAGGTGAAACTGTCATTATAGAGGTTCTCATTAGCCACAGTCAAGAAGCCAGTATTCACACCCTTACAAATAACCCAACCAATATCCACAAACACTTTTTAAAGGTTTTACTTCCTAGTACCTCCCTTGGTATAAATTGTATCAACTAGGATCCACACAGGAGATGAAAATCAAGATTTATTTCAGTGTTTTACTAAGAATCACTCATCAGATACTAATAGCTTACTAAAAAGGCTAAAAAGGGAGCAAGAGTGGTTTTTCAGAGGTCGTCACTTCAGGAAGCAGCTACTCTCCCCAAAGGTGGGAGAATAAAGGGAAGAGTTTGACGTTTTCAAATCTTAGGAGTCTTGTAAGGCAATCCATCACACTATAAAACTCACACGTGTGAGCCTGTGGAGCTGCTTGGCTGATGGTGTGTCTCTGAAGGACGTGCACCGTTGCCAGTTTGGTGAGTGTTGCAGAAGCCTCATGGATTCAGCTGCTGCGTAGGAAGAAGCGCCATTGCCGGGTGCAGGCGGGAAAGAGCACGCAAGTCTCTTCTTTCTCCTCTGCCCAAAGCTCCTCTGTGGTTTCTCTATTGGCACGGACTAGCAGCGGCCCAGAGCGCAAATCGGAGGTATGGTTCACATGGTTCCATCATCAGCACCACAAGCAGGGGAGTGAGCGGTGGCCCTGGACTGAGAAACAGTTTCCCAATAGTTGGCACAGGGCAGGAGTGGTGTCCGCTCCAAGGCACCATAGCCCCAGTGAGTATGGCGGACAGGGCTGGAGGGAGGCAGAAGGCAGAAGGCAGCGCCAAGGCCATACATTCCCAGGAAGCCAAACCAGCCACTAAAGAAGGAACTCCCTCCTGTCCCCATTCCCGGACGAAGGGCTCTTCATAAAGCCCTCACTTACAGCCACATGATACTTATTTTTGTTATACCTCCCTTTTCCAAATGGGAGGTTTTTACTGTGCTTACCTTGTTTCCTTTCTCCATTATAGTGTGATGAGATGACTCATCACAACCACAAAAGTCACATCCTGACATGATGCAAGGGACTGCACATGACCCAGGCTGCCCAAACCTGGGCTGGACTTAGGGACCAGATAGGACCTTGGGTTGTCTTTCTCAGACAGCGGCAAATATGTACTACATGTCCGAAGGATCTTCACTGGTTATTAGTGGTCAGAGGGACAGAATATGACCGAGGGCAGCAGTGGTCAACGTGTGCTCTCTCATTCCATTACAGAGAGATATACAAGTGCCGGGAAATTTACACAGAGGTCCCCAAGTTTACCAAAACTTGTGCACACTCAATTCCCACAGTAGACCCTTAAATTCTTGTGTAAGAAAAGTTGACCCTCCATACAGAGTTGCATCCCCTGAGTACTGTCCTTTGGTCGGTGTTTGTTGAAAAGAATTTGTGTATAAGTGGAACTATGTAGTTCAAACCTATGTGGTCCAAGGCTGGATAAAGGAGTTGCCCTGGCACATTTCACATTTATCACCCTCCAACACAGCCCGCATTTCCAGGTGTGTTTATGGGACAAATTTTGTCAACAAAATGTTAGAGTTCAATGAGGGCCACTCATTTTTGGAAGCATGTGCGTTTCTGCATCCTATTTTTTCTCCTTCGCTGACTGGATGAAAGGGAATAATACAATTTTAAACAGAAACTATTTTGGTCTTTAGAGGAAAATAATTAAAACGTTAACACAATGAAACAAACGATAAAAGTCAGCATGTTAAACATTTAGACCAGAAACATATATCTATGTGAGAGAATGGAGGAATTCACACATATGGATAATGTGAACACCATTAAGTAGGGCATCAGAAGTGGTCGGGGGCCTCAAGGAAGACAACTAATGGCAAGTTAAACTTCTAAAGTTGGAGCTTCTTAAATAGAGAACAAAATAATAAAAGGGGCAATTTTCTAAGATAAAATAAGAGAAAAAATTCCTAGGTTAAAAGAATTTTGTAGGTAAACATTATTTAACAAGTCCCTAAGACAAGTGGAGGTTAACCAGCGGGAGGTTATACTGTTGTGTAACTAATTTCAAGCATAAAATCCAAAACCTTTACTAGACTTGACTCAAATATTAAAAAAATAAAATAAAGTCTGGACATGTTGGCTCATGCCTGTAATCCTAGCACTCTGAAAGACTGAGGCAAAAGGATCCCTTGAGCTCAGGAGTTCAAGACCAGCCTAAGCAAGAGCAAGACTCATCTCTACTAAAAACAGAAAAATTATCCATGTGCTTGCTTCAGCAGCACATATACTAAAAATTGAAATGATACGGAGAAGATTAGCATGGCCTTTGTGCAAGGATGACATGCAAATTCGTAAAGCATTCCATATTTAAAAAAAAAAAATTATCCAGTCATTGAGGAAGATGCCTGTATTCTCAGCTACTTAGGAGACTGGACAGGAAGATTGCTTGAACTCAAGAGATTGAGGTTGCTGGGAACTGGGCTAAAATCATGGTACTCTAGCCTGTGTGACAGAGTGAGATTATTTCT
>NW_003852454.1:9428099-9430457 GCF_000181295.1 Otolemur garnettii | reverse complement strand
TTTACGTAACTACATATACATATGAGATGAAAGGCTCGACAATATATAAGAACATAAACAAATCAGTAAGAGCAAAGCAGCTGATGAGGGCTATGTCAGTAGAGAAAATGGGCAAAAGAATTGGACAGCACTTCAGAAGCAGGAAACAAAATGGCCAATAAACAAGAGTCCCATCAATATATAGAAGGGCAGATGGTTAGATTTTTTGAAGACTGAATTTCATTTTATAGATTCTTTTTAAAAAATAAATGTGTGAATATAAAATTAGACAAAAGACATAAATATTAATAAAAATTTTCTCAAAAGAAGAAAGAGAAAATATTTAATTACATATTTTATAGAGCTATACATGTCATAAGTTATCTCAAAATCCAGAAAAATAATGTGTGTGTGTGTATGAAATAATAGCCTGAGACCAAAATTGTATACTACTTCTTTTATATGTCATATATGTTTTGACTGCATTTATTTGTCATATATGTTTTATGCTTTTTGATAGCTTCTTCATATGACACTGATTTTGAAATATTTTCCACAGATTATAAAGACAATTTGATCTTTTGTCTAACATTATTGGCAGTAAGTATTTTAGTCGATAGCTTGAAATAATTTCCTTTGGCTTCATAATTATCATTGATATCGTGAAAAATGTTAGCACTGCTGTCCAAATGAGGAGAGCTCTATCAAGTTTCTTCCAATTTTGCATTACATGTAAGATTTATGGTCAAATTAAATGTGCTTGTTGAATAACATTTCCTCTGTCAGATTCACACTGATGCCTTCATGGTACCATGTTATAAAATAATTGCTGATGCCAATATTCCAAGTCTAAGTAACAAGATATTTTTTCCCAATGGTTATATGATTCAAATAACAGTAAGACTTATCTATGCTATGGGAAATTCATCTCTTACATTTATTCTGCTGTATTTGTAAAATTAAATGGAAGATCATTTCAAATTTATCTCTTAGTTAACCACTACTTTTGGTAGGATTTGAAGAAAAATTGGAGTTGTAGTATGCTTCTTGATTTCATACACATACTATCTATCTATCTATCGATTTAGTCATCTCTTCTTATACTATTGCTTTGCTTCTATTGTTGCTGATTTTTTTTTCTGCAGTTTTTGGCCAGAGCTGGGTTTGAACCCGCCACCTCTGGCATATGGGGCTGGCACCCTACTCCTTTGAGCCACAGGTGCTGCCCTATTTTTGCTGATTTTAATCCAATTGATTTTTCTTCCTAATTTTTTTCTTAGTATATTGTTAAATATATGTAATCTTCAATGTCAGGTGTTTAGTACATGTTCACACATTGACCCAGCACCTTCAATGTGGTACAAGAGTAAATTAGTAAAAGGTATGGCAAGGAGTCATTTCTACATCTAGGTAGTTAACGTCATTTAATCAATACGTAGCAATGACTGTTATGTGAAGCATTTCCACTGAGGGTAGAAACTCAAACTTTGGTAACTTCAAGAGTATCTGTACCTAGAAGAAGCAAAATAAAACCAGAATAAGATATATTAAATTTGCAACAATTAAATTTTCATAGCGAAGAGAATTCTCATAAACTGTTGAAAGGAATGCAAGCTAGCATAAAAATTTTAGGAAGCAGAATTCATTACTTAGTGATCTTGAAGATGAGCTTAACTTAATGACTCAGTCAGTCTAATTTGGGGGTATAGCCTCAAGATAACTGTGCATATGGGCACCAAACTACAAGAACATTTATGGAAGCAGTGCTTGTAAAATTCAAAACGAAAAGCAGTGTGTGGCCTCTGCCAAATGTCTATCTACACCGAACAAATAAATTGTGAAATATTACACAGAGGGAAATAATGAACAAAAGCGGTATCCAACAGCTCGGATGAGGCTCACAAACTGAAGTGGAGCAAAGCAGGCAAGTTGAAGTTACGTACACGTAGTTTAATTCCATTTATGCAAGTTTCAGAAATAAGGAAACAAATCTAAGTTGTGTAAGAATGCATTTACAGTTGTAAATGAATAATTTAGTATTATATTCTGTTTCAGGGTTCCAAATAGGGGTTTATGATTAGACAAAGGTATCCAAGTAGAGAGGAGCTGAAAGTTCTAGCAGTGTTATACTTCTTCATCTAGATGTGGGAAATAAGCGTGGATTATGGATATTTGTTAAAGTTTACATATCCATTTTATGTACTTTTCTGTAAGTATATTTAACATCGAAAATAATGTAACAAAAAATACTCTGAGTGTGATGCTGTCCACTTCTCTCCTCACCTTTTGTATCTAGTTTTCATCTAACCAATGCCTTGTCCAACTAGCCCCTGAACATTCATACACTCAATTCTTGTCAACTCTGGTTCTCTTTATATC
>NW_003852454.1:9405134-9426923 GCF_000181295.1 Otolemur garnettii | reverse complement strand
GTAGAAACACATAACTAAATTAATTAACATTTAAGTTTTATCACATTTTGCCCTTCAGAATAATCAACTCGAGATTGTCTTTATTTGTTCATTCATTGCTTTCTGCTCTCCCTAGAAAATTTTATTGGTTTGCTTTCGACATTTAGATCTGAAATCTACCTCAGATTGATTTGGGGAAATGGTATGAAGTAGGAATTAATTTTTATGTGATTTTTATTCTGTCTAATGGTCCCGAAGCCATCTGTTTTCGATGATCCTGTATTTTTCTGCTCTTCAATTTCATATTTGTCATAAATTGTTTACATGTGCATGTGTTTGTTGCCATAGGTGGAACAGAAAATTACAGATGAACATTGATTATTTGTAAATAGGTGGTGGGAAGTTCCAGGATAAACTAAAGGGTGAGGGAACCACACCTATGTAAGTTGAGGCGTAAAAAAGAATGACAATTGGGGGAATTACAAACTCATCTATAACAGGATGAGTTATTATTAGAAATGATATCGATGTAATAAGATTGTGGGAAGTTCCTGATGAACTGATCTACTTCTTACCACAGACCAGTATAAACTACTCAAATCTAATAAATCTGTATATAGGGTATATGACTATATACCTGTATATATTTTCTCCTTACCCTGTTTATTTTAATTATTTTATTTTTATTTGCATTGATGTTTTTAGATTGTTCTTGAAATTTTATTGCAAAATTTCCAGTCGTTTTTGTTGGACAAATGGTATAGGTCAATAAATAATCAAAAATAATAAAAACTTAAAAATTAAAATTAAAAAACGTACTGACTTTGTTTCAGAGTTCCTAGATTCTTAAGAACTATTCTACACTGAAAGAAATGCAGTTTGTAAGAAAGAAATAAATAGTTCAGCCAATAAGAATTAGTTTCAAGGTAAAACAGCTTAGCAATATAATCATCTGTCTACCCAATGCTTACAATGTAGGTTGCTGGCTGATTTCTTTGTGTGGTTATTTCTGAAATGTTAAATTTGATTAAAATGAATTCTCCCTCTGGGTGACTTCACACCCCATAAAACAGATATACTGACACTGATTAGAAAGTCAAAATCTATAAATAAATTTAGAGTTACCAAAAAACTACCAGGCACTGTGAACACTTTATTATTCAATATGTTTTTTTGCTGGTGGCATTTCTACTTATTCCAAAGGATCCATGTTTCTCTAAACCAGGCAAACATTTAATATCTAATACATTAAGGCTCTCTTTATATAAACAAATGTTCTTAGGCACTTAACAAATAAAGAATATAGATCTTTGCTGAAAACATAAGAACATAAGATGTTGAAAAGAAATACTTCTAAGCTCTGTGGGGAACGAGAGGCTGGGAATATCTGAGTAGAAGCACTTTTTGTCTGCATTCTTTTTTCCTTTTCTGCTTTCTGGTGGGTGGGGGAAGATGCACAGGGCACAGTGATCCCTTAGAAATGTATTCTGCTGTAGAGAACAGAGACAGTCAACAACAAGGTCCTCGTTAGTTAAACGGTGATCTGCCATAAAATTTCATAAAGTATTTGTGAAAATGAATTGACTCTTCTGCAGGGCAAGAAAGGTCAATTCATTAACTCAATTCATCAATATAATAATTCAAGTCAATTCATCAATATAATAATATTAAAATATTATTATAGCTGTTGGTGCTGTTGAAGTTACAAACACATTCGCCAACAACTGCCTACAGAAGAGTTATAAAGATAATGCTCCAAAGTTAGATATGGGTATACTGTATTTTTTTCTGTTCTCTTCCAAATTCTGTGCCATCATTAGCAAGGTAAGGGGTCAGGTAAGACAGATCAGTCAATCTCCAGTGTTGCTCTAGTTTGCCTCAATTTAATATCCCATCTTTGGAGCTTCCAGTACCCCTAATCCATGACTCAATTTTTTTACTTGTTAAAATAGTAGAAACTTTGAATGAGATAAATATAAATTCCTGAGTATTATAAATTTAAAAATGACATTAGGCAAATCACTTAACATTTCTGAGTCCTATGTATAAAATGAAGATTATAATACTGAGTTTTATGATATTTCAATATTATACTGAATTATGCATATTTTAATGCTCATATTTAAGTATTTTATTCATTATTATAATATTGATAGTCTCTTTGTTTTGGCCAGGGCTGGGATTGAACCCGCCACCTCCAGCATATGGGGCTGGTGCCCTACTCCTTTGAGCCACAGGCACTGCCCTATAATATTGATATTTTAATATAAGTAAATAGGTATCATGAAATAGAGGTTATATTGTATGAACATTATATGAAATGACAGGCAAGCAGCAGCCACGTAATAAATAATTTGTCCTTTCAAATTTTTTCTCTCTCTCCTTTTTTTTACATTTCTCCTTACCCCAAATGATGGTCAATTAAATATGTTGAGCCTCCAGTTTGCACATGTGTATTTTTGCTTAACTGATGAGCATCAAGTGTAGTAGACCATGCTGAGAGCCCAGGAAACAGGTTCATGCTGGCCCGGAAAGTCTTGTCTAGGAAGACAGTAAAAATCTGTGTCTAGTGGGTTATCAGAGCAGTGAGCCACAGGCCCCATGCGCAAGGCTGCTGCCTGTCCAAGTTCTACATACAAAAAGGGGGGAGGCTCTGCCACTTCGTTTGTTCATTCTTTACACATTCCACAAAAACATGAGCATTTCTCAGTATTCAGACTTTGACTGCGGTGAATGGGGTAAAAATTAGACTAGGGTGTCCTTGTGACAATGGTGTTTAGTATCTCAAAGAAGGGCATACAGTGCACAGTGGTGGGTACCTTTCTCTGTGTTAAACCGTGCTGATATAATTATGAGACAATAATTATCTGTTTATACTGAATATTATTATATATAGAATTTGAGGTTTAAAATCTTAAGGATTTAAATCTGAATTATTTAACTTATAAAATGTTTCTTCTTTTTTTTTTGCAACTCGGGGTTTTAATTTCAAAATATCAAGGAGGTACAAATGTTTTTATAATGTGGATAGCTTTTGTAATGCTTGAGTCAGGGTTCACCCAAATAGTGTGCATTGTATCCATTAGGTAGGTTTTGATTCCTCGTCTCTTCCCGCTCCCCGTTTCTTGATTTCCTCTGTGCCCATTAGTTCCAACTTGTTAGAGAGTGTGTGCGGCATTTGTTTCTTCACTCTGAGATACTTCACTTAGGATAATGGTCTCCACTTCCATCCACATTGCTGTGAAGGATGTTAATTAATTTATTTTTGTGGCTGAGTGGTACTCCATGGTGTGTGTGAAAGTGTTTGTATACACACCACATTTTGTTAATCCACTCATAAACTGATGGGTATCTAGGCTGATTCTGATACTGAAATTTCACTCTTCAGTAGGTCCTTGGTCTCAGGGATTCGAAGAATGAACCCACAGACCACAAATCAGTGGTAAGACAGGACTTTTATTAGAAGTTAGAAGGAATACAGAAGAAGTAAAAGCACCAAAGCTTCTGGAAGAGGGAAAGAACTGAAGAACTTACTCAGGAGTCTGCACGTGGGCTCCTTTATCTAGGGGTCTTAAGTCTAAAGGATTACATGTGGCTGGCAGTTGGGCCTTTACAGTTTTTGTCCCTGAGAAGGGATTAGGATGTGTGCTCTTACCCAAGGTGGAACCACCCAAAAACCATCACAGGCTGGTTTGTTCATGATCTCATCAGATCCCAGAGGGTGTGTCCCGAAGAAGGTAGTCTGATTATGCCTGGAAATGGGGCTCTTACCTCTGAGCTCACCTGGGCCTAGAGAATGGGGGGCTCCCTGTTTAGCCCTGAGTGGTGGAATCCTGTATCAATTCCACACGTTTGCAGTTGTGAATTGT
The DNA here is from genome assembly GCF_000181295.1 of Otolemur garnettii. Taxonomy (NCBI): domain Eukaryota; kingdom Metazoa; phylum Chordata; class Mammalia; order Primates; family Galagidae; genus Otolemur; species Otolemur garnettii. The sequence continues at coordinate 9,423,075 of NW_003852454.1, read as the reverse complement.
GCTTTAATAAACATTTAAATTCAGGTGTCTTTTTGTTAAAGTAACTTTTCCTTTGGATAGATACCCAGTGGTGGGACTGCTGGATCCTGTGGTAGGTCTACTTTTAGATTTTTGAGGAATCTCCATCCTGTGTTGCATAGAGGTTGTCCTCATTTACAGCCCTGCCTTTCCCTCAGAGACACACCAACATCCATTCCTATTTGACTTTTTAATAATAGCCATTCTGACAGGGCAAGGTGATATCTCATTGTGGTATAAATTAGCAAGAAAAGAACAAACAACCCCATTAAATCATATTAAAAAAATGCTTACCATCACTAATCATAAACAACGTGCAGATTTTTGTTTGTTTGTTTGTTTTATTGTTATAACTTCACAAAGTTGACAACTCTTTGTGTCACTGAAAGAGGACTAGTCAGGGAATATATGCCCTTATAAAATCCAAACATTAGTGGGCAAAGATTTTTTTCTTTGTAACTCTGGAAAAATAATAAAAAACTTTGTTATTTTATAAGCTCACTGTGAGCTTTAGAAAATTGAAGGAAATTAGGGACTAAAATGGATTTTTTTCTTTTTTTTGAGAAAAAAAGTCTCAAGCTATTACCCTTGGTAGAATGCTGTGGCATCATAGGTCACAGTAACCTCCAACTCTTAGGCTCAAGTGATCCTCTTGCCTCAGTTTTTCTATTTTTAGCAGAGATGAAGTTTCACTCTGGCTCAGGATCATCTTGAACCTGTGAGCTCAGGCAATACACCCTATCCACCCACCTTGGTCTCCCAGAGATCTAGGATTACAGGCGTGAGCCACCATGCCGGCCCTAAAATGGATTTTTTTCTAATCTAACATATGTAAATTTCCCCAATGCACACATGCACACAACCTGGAAGCTGATGTCAGAAAATACGGACCCCCGGGTTTCAAGTACATTGCAGGGCTCATCCATAAAATCTGAGGGAAAGCTTGCCCATTTGATTCAGAGTTGGTTGAATAAACATCGTTTTGTGATAGCTGGCCTTATTTTCAAATATTTTAGCTAAGAAGTTTCACATCTCAGAATAATAATCTTACTTAGTAGTTAATGACTCATTCATGCTGTCTCTTTTTCTCAATTTTATTCAAATTAGATTTTAATAGACGAAGTAAGGAATTCCTAACTGAGGAATTTCTCTTTCGCTAAGGTGGCCACCTCAATCTTGTTACAATTATCAGGTAAATAGGGTAATTGTATGGCCTAGTTTCCTTGGGACGCTTCAGTTACGTTCTTGTCTAGGCCTTTTGACGGTTTCCACTCTCAAATGTGCTGTTTTGAACCTATGACAGTGAAGCATGAGCCAAACCACAAATTCTGATACCTAAGATATTAAGTCTTGTCACAGAATGTGTCATATAACTGACAGTCTTAAGGGTTCTTTAGGTCAGACTGTGCATACACTTGGACTTACAGACCAAAATAGACTGGCTTTCCCTTGAGGAAGGACTGCACGGTTATATGAAGTGAACAGTAAAATGCAAGCTGATAAAGGAGATTAGAAATTAAGTCTACTGACTGTGCTAACAAGCTGTGTGACCTTTACCTCGATGAGATTTGTTCCTTCATTTGTAAAATGTAAAACTGCAATTACTGAGTGGCACTTCCATGCGTGGCGTTTTAAAACATTATCCATTTTAATCCTTAAAATAGCCTGTTGAGCTAAATGCTAGTGTCTCTATTTTACAGATCAGAAAACTGAGGCTTGCACACCTCTCTCCACAGCCACCATCTAATATATGGCTGGCTTGGGATTCCAGCCCAGTTCTTTACTACCAAGTCTTTATTCTTCCCACCATGTCTCACTCTCCATGCAAACATGAAGCCGAGTCATACCCTTGGTTATGCCAGCTATGGCACTGCTTCTTTGGGGACGATGATGATAGTGTCAGTGCCCTTATGTGTGCTCCTCTACTTAGGGAAATAAGTTGTAATCAAATGAACAGGAATAAGAGAACCATAAGACAGTTTTACGGGCTCCAAGGGTGGAGTGCATAAAAAGCCTTGCACCCAGAGGTGCAATGTGCAATTCCTATGATGGAAAGGTAAAGAGACACAGCTAGTAGGATTAGGATGAGACATTTCGACCAAAGCGTAGCATGAAACAAAAGAGTAGAATGTTGAGGCTGACTGTGTATAAAATTCTCAATGCCAGGGTAATTCTAAGCAGATAGACAAGCATATGTTGTTTTGATTTGTCAGGAAATTTGAATTTAATAATAAACCAAGAGAAAGATCTAATTTTATTTTTTTCTGATTGTGAAGGTTAATATGACCCTTGGAAATGATTTTTTCCTGTCTTATATAAGGATAAGACTAAAGGAAAAAGATCTAATGTTGCCCATCATTTTACATATTTATTCATCATAGTGAGCAGAATATTACTATTATTAGGAAATGAAAGCTTTCAGTGTGACTGTCCTCTCATCCGTCATTACAAGTATTCATGCCCAAGTTCTTGTGCATGCTGCCTGTGCGCCAGGCAGGACTCTGTGCATGTCGCAAGATGCTCTCTTCATTTGCACAAATAACCTGCAAAGGAGTCAAATACTTTGCCAGACAAAAACGAAAACAGGATTCGAATGAGTGAGCCTGCTTCCCAAATCCATGTTCTTTCGCTGTTCCAAGAGTCTTATTAACTGTGAAATAATGGGATTAAGTCAAGGGCTTGCACCTAACTCTCCATATCTGTTCCACCTCTGCTTGGGTTTACCTGATATATTTTTAGGTTTGTTCTCTCTCACTGACTCTCACATTTTCTCTCTTTTCTCTCCTTGGCATTCATTCTTGCTCTCAATCTATGTAAATGGATACCAAAGGAAAGATACACACATAATATTTTACTTTTGTCCCACATTGCTCAATTGGATAGCCACATAGCTTGTCCAATCTTTGTAAAACAAATAAACAAAACAAAAAGAAACAAAAAAAGCTCAATAATCTATCTCTTGCTATGGTCAAGTCTCATGATGCAGATCAATATGAATCACTCTCATGATAAATTTCACCTCATCTGTAGTGACTCTATGGCCTCATGGATTGTGTAGTTGGTCTTCCATGGCAAAAGATTTCTTCTCAATGGCTGAAGTGTATTTAATCTCCTACTTTCTCAACCATACCTTCTGTATGGTTGTCAAGATCAAGTGTATCTAGTCCTTATGACTTCTGAATTCTTTCTATATTTCTTTGATTTGTTTGAGTAATGAATTAGGCCAATATGCTTCTTGCTTTTATATGTTGTCTATTTTGTTTGTGTAAATTTTATTTTGCTAAATTCTGTTAAGTGGTGTCTGTGTAAAAATCATTTTAATTACATCTCCCTATCTAACTCAAATATTTTCCTTTGTTGAGAGGGGTCAGGGCCGAGCAAAGTTCCTTAATAAAGTGTAAATTTATAATTATTATAGTTCCTATTCTATTTATGCAGATTTTATCAACTACTCTATATATCTTATTAATAACAACTAAAATGAGATTTATCTCCTAATGAGTTTAAATATTTTCTCACCAAGACAGACAACAAAAAATCTGTATGTCATTTGTTTGGTTTTGTTTATTTTCTGGCAAGAGGGTCACAACCATAGTACATTGCTTGTGACAAGTCGTTTTGTAAATGTCTGGATCCAAATTATTAGCATTTTTAACAGAGGTTTTCTTGTAGGAGGTAGAGGATGATAAAACAAAACTGAGTACTTATAACTTAGCATTTGAAAACTTAGCATTTGCATTTATAATTCTGATTATTCTGAAACGCATAATTTTGCCGGATGATTGTGAACTTTGAATTCAAACAAAATTGGTTTGGATCCTTACTCTGAGGATAACGGGAATGAAATGAAATTATTAAAATACTGTTATAAATAATAATGCCATTTCCTTATATGCAAAATGGATGTAAAGTATCAATTTAATAAAAAAAGTACATCATGTTTGACCACAGATCATGCACACTGAGTACGTTTTGCAATAGCCGCCTCAGGCGAGCTAGGTTATGCTGCGGTAATAAATGGCAATGGAACTGTAGTTCCCTTGAAACAACAAAGAGGTGTTTCTTACTGAAAGTGATCGTGGGTCTGTGTTCCATGCTGTCTTCATTCCAGAAACCGTGCTGTTGGAGCAATCTCTTTCTGGAGCATTGTCCATCTGAACAGCAAAAAGGAGAAATGGAGAGAACTGCAAACCACGTTGAAATACTGTTGTCTCTTCTGCTCACATGATGAGCATGAAACTTTAGAAGGTAGCGAACATGAAATCTTCCCATGTGCCTGAAAGAGACAAAACTGGAGTCCTAGCGAAGCTGTCAGTATTTCTACATCTTTCTCTGCCATTTCCTGGTTCCAGGAGTCACAGTAACATGCACTCACTGTATTACCAGCACAGAGTATAATGCCAGACTAAACTCCCATCACTATAATTTCCTTATCAATACCAACCCAACATTCTAGGTATGTGCCCTACTCAAAGTCAGTGCACAATTCATCTTAAAAAAGAGACATTTGCTTTTGTGATTCACCATAATATAAACTTATGATATATACTATGATTTACATGACTTTGATAGTATACATTTTCTGCATACATCTGAAGTTGTTTTTCTAGCATCAGAATGAAAAAATCTCTTGTGCTCAAAGTCCACCATTGAGAAAATAAAAAGTCAACTCACAAACAGAAAATACTTGAAAATATACATATTTATATCCAAAATATCTGAACAGTACTTAGAGCAAATAAATATGATGATATATAACCTGATTTTAAAATAGACACAGCATTTCAATATATGAGGGGTCAGTAAGCTCATGAAATGATTTTCAACACCATTAGTTTTCGGGAAATGCAAAGTAAAACCACAATGAGATACCACCTCACATCCTGCACAGTAAAATAGTAAATAAAGATAATAAGCATCAACAAGATGTGGAAAAACAGTAATCCTATAATTTTCTGATGGATATATAAAAAGGGACATCCATATCAGAAAACAGTTTGTTTTTTTCCCAAAATGTTAAACTTAGAGTGATAATAACACTCAGAAATTCCATTCCTAGGTACAGGCAACTACTCAAGACAGTGAGAACACATATTCACACAAATACGGGGTATGTGCCTACATTTTCATGGTAACTTTACTCAAAATAGTCAAAAAGTGAAAATAACCCAAATGTCCATTAACGGATAAATGGATAGATAAGACGTCACACATTCAAACTTGGAATAGTATTAAACCACAAGCAGGAATGAAGTACTGATACATTCCAGGACATGGATAAACTTCAGAAACACTGTGGTAAGGAAAGGAGGCTTTCATAACATACAGCTCACCGTATCATTCCATTGCTATGAACATTCCAGAATAGGCAAGTCTATGGAGATAGAAAGTTAATGATCACCTCAGGTGGGGTTTAGAGGGAAGAGTGGGGAGTAACTGTGAAGGGGCAAGCATAAGACATTATTTTTTTGTAGAAATGGAAATAAAGGTTCTAAAATTTGATTGTAGAAATGGTGTCCTAAGTCTGTAAAGATGCTAAAATTCACAAATTTTACAATTAGAACACATGAATTATATCGCTTATATCTCAATAAAGCTGTTAAATCCAGAGATTTTCTTTTTTTGGGGGGGGGTAAAAGGAGGTTTCTACCTCTTATAAGTAAAACTATTTGTTAAATATCTATCCTACTGAATTCCCAACACTATTATGTTTATTTTCTTCACCTTCATTATTTCTGTGTTGAAAAACTATAATTTAAAAGGCACAAATGAAACAATTCTTCTCTGAATTTGTTGACCCAAGATAATCTTCTACAAAGGAAATAGTTTAAATGAAACCTGAATTTATCAGCAGAATATTATCAGCTTGCTTTCTGAATGTTAACATCCTACTACTGAATTAGATCGCTTTTGATTAGCATGTTAATCAGAAATCATATAGAGCTGTGAATTGAAGCCCCTAGAGGAATTCAAGAATCTGCCTTCAATATTTATGGGCACCTGCTGTGAATTTCTGTATCCTAGAATAGGAACAGAAGCTAATTCTTCTTTAATCAATCTGGAGTCTTTCTCTATTATTTTGAACTCTCTTTGAGAAAACTGTTCCTAGCTTGTCCCTCAGCATTAAGGATGATGTACAGTTCTCTAAAAACTGGTCAACTCTGCCTCTTCAAAAAGCAAAAAAAATGGTCCTCCCAAGCATGGGTTATTTTGAGCATATTAGTACCTACTTGGACAGACTAAGTGGAAAATATACATGTGGGGTCTCAAAAATATCAGGGAAAATGTTAGCTGTGCTTGAAAATAGTACTCTGAACATTTCATTCTATTACTTCCTTTACCTATTTAAAAAATTCTGAATGGCCAAAATCTTTAAATTTTATTTCTGTGTACTGTAGATGTTATTTATTCTGTCAAAGGGTACTGGGGAATCACTTAAACTCGCCTTGGCTTAGATCTCCTATATGTTGCTTTTATTTATTTAAATATAAATTTTAAAATTTTAGTTTTACAATTATCTTACAGTAATGACTTTTAAAATATATTTTTTTTGATAAATTTCAACATACCAATCAGAACAATCAGGAACCAAACAATTTTATTACCCTCCAAATTTACATTATCCCTTCATAGCTGTACAACCCTTTGCCCTCATAAGCCCTGAAAAAACTACCGGTCTTTCTTTCATTACTGTAGCATTGTCTTTTGGAACTGAATTCTTTCTCTCAGCATCATGTCTTTTAGTTTCAGCTAAGCCATTACGTCTCTCAGTATTGTGGTTCATTTTTGTTTAATTTCTTAGCGGTATTCCACTGTGTTGAACTCCCCTCCCCTCACCACTGAAAGCCATTTAGGTTATTTCTATTATACTATAATTTGGGGTGATTATGAATCACTACATGGGCTGCTACAAACATTTGTGTAGGTTTTTCTGTGACTGTTATCACTTCTCAAATGCCCAGTAGGGGTCTAGCTGGGTTCTATGTAAGTGTATGTCAAACATTATCAGAAACCACCATCTGCTTTCTACTGTGGCTGTAACGTTCTGCATTCACACCAGTAAATGACTGTTCCAGCTAATTTTCATCAGCTCTTTATTATTTCAAGACTAGGTACAGTTGAGCATTTTTCTCTTCCTGTTCCTCCTCCTGTTTCACCATTCTAAATGGTTATAGTTGAGCAAATTTCCATACAGTGAACTTTATATCAAGATGTTCAGCTCTGCCATTAACCTGACTCCCTTTCTTAGCCTCAGATTCTACATATTTCAAATGTAAATTGAGATACTTCTTCAGTTCCCATGTAGTCTTTTTGTGGAGTCAAGTTAGATACAAAAGCTTGCAAAATAGGATAAAGTATACACATAAAATATGTATATCTCATTTTTATGGTGACTGTCAATTCTTATTTTCAGGTATACAGAATATCAGTGATTAACCTTGAAACACATCTAATGATGTTATGTGCCCACGTGGGTATGGATGGAGGGAGGTTTAACATGATTTATCATATTGTATCAGGTTTTTATTTAATCCAGAATGAATAAATATTCTTAACATGTTCAGACTCTGAACTTGGAGCTGTCAGATATAACTGTGAAGGGTCTGCAAGTTTTAGGAATTGGAAATGAAAATAACTAATCTAATTATGCAGTAAACACACTAGGAAGAATTGTGACTTGAGATCAGAGCTGTGTGATATATGCTGTGTGACATAAATTGCCAGCATTGGTCCATGAGGTTTCATAGAAAAACATGTACATTCTTCTATAAATAGAACTTTTCTTTTAATTTTTCTTTCCACATGGAAGAGTTCTAAGTGAAGAGCTGAGGAGCATAAAAATTATAAATTCCATATTTAATTTCTTATGAGTTCATGAAAAAAAAAATTCAAGAACACGTTGATGCCCTTTTGACCTGCATGGCGAGTTCTAAATTGTAACAGGTGAAAGAAGAGTATTAAAAGTAGTATCCTCTACCACTATGCCTTTAAGGGTCAAATAAGAAAATGTATTCTGCATATAAATATTTCACAGACTACAATGGACTGGATTTGCTCAATATTTTACTCTGGCTTTGTAAATATTATTTTTCCTTTATGTTTCTATTGTTTTATGATTTACAGGGGGAAAAAAAAAACTTGACTGAAGAAATTTGTCACTTTTCCAAACTGGATTATGAATCAACTGCTACTTTCACTTGGGCTCCACAGTTTTACCCATCTTGTTATTTATCTCATTAAAAAAATTAATTTTCACATTTTTCTTAAACTATAGCCATCATGATTATTAAAGGTTCTAAGTTGGGATCAAAATATTAGAGTTTATTTTTCATTTATCTTATCTACCCTGCCATTCTCTATTTGTGGTTATGGCAAAAATCTTTTAACTCAAAACCCATCAAATCATGGCAGGGACTTAGAATAGCATCTTTTATAGAAATTATTGATTATTACAGCTACAGTTACATCCAATATTTTGTGAACAGACTTTCCATCTCAGTTTGTCTATATAACACCATCTATCAGACATCTATGCTATTTTTTAAGAAAATATGGATTTAGAGTCAGAAGTTATGGTTTGAGACCTGGCTTTGCAATTTATTACCTATTAAACCTTGGTCCAACATAGGAATTCACTGAGCTTAACCAGGAATGAGAATGATAATTAAGAACACTGGTAACATCTACGGAACAGAGCTATTAAGAGGATGAAAATGATATGATACATATCAAAAATTGACTGGAAAATGCAAATGATGTGAAATGTAGATGCAATTGTTACTTTAACATTATTGAAGAAGGACTCATAATCTTTCGTTACCCATTAATTCACATCCATCTGAACTTAAATTCAAAATTAATATTTATGAAATACATATTAAGTTTCTAGTATTTTATTGTCTCTTCAATAGGTGATATAAGAGATCCTTTTGCTGAAGTTGTTTAAAACTTTATGTCTTAGGGATTTGATGGTGGTGATAGAGAAAGGCAAACTGCTGAAGGTGAGAGCAGCCTGGCATAGACACATGGAGCCAAGGGACAGACGCCAGCAAACACCGTGTGGTTGGAATACTAGCAAGAATCAGACCATGAGACCGTTCCTTTCTGATCAGGAATGTGTTCAATTCCCCTGCTTGCTGTGCTCAGCCTCATTTTCCGCTTACCCCTTCCTGCGTATGGACAGTGGGGCTGACCTCATTAGTGTGATGAAAGCACTCAGACTTTATGTTCCTTCTTTCCAAATTTGTCTGATCCAGGACAATTTTGAAATTATAAATAAATTTATACTCATTAGGATTTCGAAAGCATCTTCTGTGTTGATCTAATGGCAGGGGAATGCACACGTGGAAAGTTTATACAAGCTCTGATGATTAAGTGAGCTAACTCATCCTAGAAAAAATGCTACAGGTTTCATTGCTAAATATGACCCCAGTCGCCTTTGAAGTACTTCCCTTGAGAAGCTATGCACAGACACCAGCACCTACTCCACCCTTCAAAGCAATTTTGGAACTCTTTTTCTGGAATGACCATCCATCAGAGCTGTCATCGTATGAGGCCTGACAATTAAGTTTGTAAATTTGCCACTGTGTACTTATGTGGACACCACTGTACAGATTCACTGTATGTATAAAGTTTCACATAATCTTGGTATATCAGCCTCTCACAGCTGTGTCCACATATCAACATGTAGTGGTAGCTTGCTAATAGCATTTGTTGTTGTTGTTATTATTGTTTTGTGTCCCATACAGTAAAAGCTTTGATGGTTATTCTAGAAAAAAAGAGTTCCAAAATTGCTTTGAAGGGTGGACTATGTGCTGGCTTTAGTCTACAACTTCCCAAAGATATACTTCTAAGGTGACTGTAGTGATTGATATTCAGCAATGAGGTGTGTAGCACTTCTTATAGAATAGTTCATTAACTTAATTGTCAGAACTTGTACATAATCCAGGGAGCAATATCTGAATGAAGGAAACGTTTGAGGTTGCAGTTTCAAAGTCTAACTCAAAAGGTCAAGATATCAGAAACACTGGCAAAATAGGGGGCGGGGTTCAGTAAGTTAGACAGTAAAACTTGCCCGGAACAATGTTATTGGGCAATAGGATTCATCAGCCTTGGCAATAGCCTGTGTTGCACGCCTAAAAACAATCCAGGTATGTGTAATGAGTGGAGAGGAAAAAACAATAAACATTCAAATGAACTCTCACTTCTTAGAAATGCATTTTTATACTTTTTCAGTAAAAAAGGAAGAAAATAGCAACAGAAAGACAAAACCAAAGTTTAATACTCTCTACGATGAAAAATAGAAAACTTGGAAATCTATATATTATAATCTGAAGTATTGCCTAAAATTATCACACTTTCAGGATAACAAATGTATTATATCTTATAATCAGCTATTAATCATATGTATCCTATTATAAATTTTAGGCAATGAAAGTGCCTTGTTCATGAAAGTTTTTTTAATAGAAAAACCTAAGAAAACATAATTAAAATGACTAATAAGTTTACCCTGTAAAAAGTATCCAAATTCAAAACCTTCAATATATAGAGTGGCCAGCTAAAGAAACAAATTACTTACAAAATGGAAAATATACTTCTTTGGTATATTTATGGAAACTATAGAGAATCACAGACAATCAAAAAATAACAATTTTGTTATGTCATTTTCCACCAGTGTAAAACAAACATTTACAAAAAATGTTTTAAAAATAAATGCAGTGGGGTGTTGAACCCCCAGGCAATAATAGTGCTGCTGTTCTATCATTTTGTTTAGTGAAAGTTTGCTTTAAGAATCTGGGAACTCTTGTGTTGAGTTCATAAATGCTTGTGTTTGTTAAGTCTTCTTGTTAGATTGTTCCCTCCCATTATGGAGTCACCACATTTGTCTTTCTTTATTTTCATTGATTGAAAGCCTATGATGTCTGATATGAGAATGGATACAGTGGTCGTCTTTTGATTTCTATTTGCATAAAATATTTTTTTTTCCAACCTATCACCTTGTGTCTAAATGAGTCTTGTGGGTCAAATGTGTTTCCTGGCGATAGTGGATATTTGGTTTGTGTTTTCTTATCTATTCAGCCAGCCTATGTATCTTCAGTGGGGAACTCAAGCCATTCACATTTAATGAAAGCATAGATATGTCTGATGGACTTTTGTTCATTCTATAGGCTAAACTCTCAATGCTTTGCTTTAACTTAGAACCAATGTGGTATCTGGGTTCTAAACTTCAGCTTTTGGGTAATTTCATATTGGTGGGTGTCTATCATGGTGTTCTATGTGTAACACAGGTCTGAATATTTCCTGCAGGGTATGTCTGATTTCACAGAGTTTCTCTGTGATTGGTTGTCTGCAAACAGAAAATAAATAAAGAAATAATGGATATAAACAGAACACTAGTATTCCATGGGTGGAGAGAGGGGGATTAGAGGGATCACTTCTGAGGTTTATCTTACAAGGGTACAAGTGAATCTTTCTAAGAGTAGAATGTGAACATTTTAAAATAATAACTAAAAAATGACATGAAGGCTATGTTAACCAGTTTGATGGAAGTGTTTCAGACTGTGTGTAAAAACCCCACATTGTACCCCAGAAGTGCATTAATATACATAGTTACCATTCAATAAAACAAACAAACAAACAACAAAAAACCAGAACAAATGGACCTAACAGATACTTACATTCTACCCCCTAAAAGCTATATATGGTTCTTTCCATCAGCACATGGAGAATTCTATAGGATTATTCACATTGTAGGCCAGAAAATATAAAAGAGGCTCAGCACCTGTAGCTGAAGCAGCTAAAACATTAGCCACATACACCAGAGGTGGGGGTTCAAATCCAGCCTGGGCCTGCCAAACAATAATGCCAACTGCAACAACAACAAAAAGTAGTCAGGCATTGTGGTAGGCACCTATAGACCTAAATACTTTGGAGGCTGAGGCAAGAGAATTGCTTAAGCTCAGGAGTTGAAGGTTGCTGTGAGCTGTGATGCCACAGCACTCTATCCAGGGTGACAGCTTGAGATTGTGTCTGAAAAGAAAATATAAAAGAAATGAAATTATACCTTGTATCTTCTCAGACCACAGTGGAATAAAACTAGAAATCAGTTCCAACAAAAAGAGTTATCCCCATGCGCAGTCATGGAAACTAAACAACCTGATGTTGAATGATGGTTGGGTCAATGAAATGTAAAGATTGAAACCAAAAGATTATAAACAAAATGGCAACGGGGACATTAGTTATCAGAAACTGTGAGATATAGCAAAAGCTGCCAGAGAGAAAAACTCATAGCCTTAAATGTCCACAACCAAAAAACAGAAAGATCACAAATCAATAATCTAACGGATTGTCACAAGGAAGTAGAAAAGGAAGAACAAATCAATTCCAAACCCAGCAGAATAAAGAAATAACCAAAATTAAAGCAAGCCTAAATTAAATTGAGAAACAAAGGACTATCCAGAATATTAATGAAGCCAAAATTTGGTTCTTTGAAAAGCTAAACAAATTTAACAAGCCTTTTGCTAGATGAAATAGAAACAAACAAACAAAAAGACTCTCATAAGCTCAACCAATATCATGGAAATACAAAACAACATCTCAGAATACTATAAAATCTCTATGCCCCCAAAATTGAAAATGTAGAGGAAACACATCCTCCTGAGATTCAGAAAGAAATAGAACTCCTGAATAGACAAATATCAAACACCAAAATTGAAGCAGCAATAAAATAATCTTCTAATTTAAAAAGTCCTGGAATGGTAAATGAGTGGTGTTTTGGGGGTGGGGGGTAGATACCTAGTAATGGGTTTGAGGGATCAGATAGAAGGTCTACTTTTAGTTCTTTGAGAATTCTCCTTACTTCATTCCAAAGAGGCTGTATTAGTTTGCAATCCCACTGACAGTGTAAAAGCGTTCCCTTCTCTTCACATCCCTGCCACCAAATGAAGCTTTGGGACTTTGTGATGTGAGCTATTCTAACTGGAATAGGTGATATCTCAAGGTGGTTTTAGTTCACATTTCTCTGATGATTAGAGATGATGAGCATTTTTTCATGTATTTGTTGTTCATTCATCTGTCTCCTTTGGAGAAGTTTCTGATCATATATTTCTTGCTCACTATAAATGGGATTGTTTGCTCTTTTTTGGTGATTACTTTGAGTTCTCTGTAGATTCTGGTTATCAAACCTTTGTCAGGTTTGTAACAGGCAAATATATTTTTGCATTCTGAAGATTGTAAGTGTGCTGTAATTGTTGTGTCCTTAGCTGTGCAGAAGCTTTTTACCTTAATTAAATCCCATTTATTTATTTTTATTGTTGTTTCACTTGCTAATGGAGTCTTCCTCATAAAATCTTTTCCCAAGACAATTATGTCAAGAGTTTCTAGCACTCTGAGAGGGTGAGGTGAGTGAATTTTCTGAGCTCAGGAGTTTGAGACCAGCCTGAGCAAGAGTGAGACCCCATCTCTAAAAATAACTGGGGGTTGTGGTAGGCACCTATAGTCCCAGTGACTCCAGAGGCTGAGGCAAGGGGATCACTTGAGCCCAAGAGTTTGAGGTTGCTGTGAGCTGTGATGCCACAGCACTCTACTAAGGGTAATAAAACAAAACTCTGTCTAAAAAAAAAAAAAAGAAGAAGAATTTTTCCCTCACTTTCTTTTGAGATTTTCATCATTTCATGCCTTAGATTTAAAGGCTAAAGATATAGGTCCAGTTACAGTCTTTTACATGTGGCTATCCAGTTCTCCCAGCAGCATTTGTTGAATCGGTATTCTTTTCCCTAGGGCATTTTTTTTTTGTTTGATTTATTGAAGATCAGATGGTATATGAGGCTGATGTCATCTCTGGGTCTATTCTGTTTCATAGATCTATGTCTCTAATTTTATGCCAATGCTATGTGGTTTTGATCACTGTAGACTTGTAGAATAACCGGAAGTCTGGTGATGTGATTCCTCTGGATTTGCTTTTATTGGTAAGAATTGCCTTGCCTATAAGGGTTTTTTGTGGTTCTTCAAAAGGAAGAACTATTTTTTTCAAGTTCTTCAAAGTGTCATTTTGGCATTTTAATGGGGATTGCATTGAATCTATAGATTACTTTGGGTAGTATAGACATTTAGCAATGTTGATTTTTTTCCTAGAATGGTATGTTCTTTCATTTGTTAATTTCCTGTGCTATTTCTCTTCTTAGGATTTCATAATTTTCTCTGTAGAGATTCTTCACCTCCTTTGCTGGAGTATTTCCAGATATTTCATTTCCTTTGAAGCTACTGTGAAGGATATTGTGTCCTTGATTTGCTTTTCAGCTTGATTGTTATTGAGGTGTACAAAGGCTACTGATTTGAGGACATTGATTTCACCCCAGACATTACTGTGTTTCTTGATTACTTCCAGAAGACTTGTAGGTGAGTCTCCATTTTACCATGAGGACATATGCACTAGAATACTTATCACAAGTCAATTAACAATCACCACGATGTAGAATCAACCCAAGTGCCCATCCACACATGAATGGATTAATAAACTGTGGTATATATATACTATAGAATATTATTCAGCCAAAAGAAGATGGAGACTTTATATCTCTTGTTTTAATACCTGGATGAAGTTGGAGAACATTCTACTTAGTAAAATATCACAAGAGAACAAGTATCTAATGTACTCAATACAAAACCAGTAGACAAAAAAACACCCACCCACACAAGAGAAAAACACAATTAAACTCAAGCAGGTAAAAAGGAGGGTAGGGATGGGGGAGAAGAGAGGAGTGTAGTGGATTAGTTGTTCTCACCTAACAACTAATCAAAAAGGTATAACAGGCATGATAAGGGTTTATCATCCACCTCTTGGGTAAGGAGCACAACTGCGAATTGTGCTTTACCTAGTAAATGCAAAACATGTAAATTAATTATCTGTACCCTCATATTAATTTGAAATTTTAAAAAAGCCTCAGATTAGTCAGTTTTACACCTCAATTTTAAAAAATATACAAAAAGAAAGTTGTACCTATACTGCAGAAATTATTCCATAACATTGAGAAGGAAGGAATTTCCCCTCAACTCTTTCTACAAAGCTAATATTATCTTGATACCAAAGCCAGGAAAGGACACAACTAAAAAAGAAAATCTTAGGCAAAGTATTCTATATAAAAATAGATGAAAAAATTTTCAATAAAGGCTATATGTGCCAAACCCACAGATAACATTATACTCAATGCTATAATCAGAAAAAAAAAAAAAAGAATGTACACTTTACCTACTTCTATGTAATATATTATTGGCAGAGCTAGAAATAGCAATTAGATAAGAAAAGGAAATAAAATATATTTATATTGGAAAGAAAGAGGGAAAGCTCTCCTCATTTACAGAGAACTATAAATATTCCACAAACACATTAAAAACCTCTCTTGAAACTAATGAATTCACACAAAGTTTCACAATACAGAATCAACACACTAAAAAGTCAGTTGTGTTTTTACACACTAATAATTATATATCTAAAAAGGAAATAAAGAAAACAATCCATTTTATCAAATTACAAAGATGTTTTAGCAGAAATACAAAACCCACATTAAAAGGCATTTGGAATTTCAAGCAACCTATAGTGAAAATGGTATTGAAAAAGGATAATTGTAAAAAAAAGAAGAAAGAAAGAAAAAGGATAATCTTGATGATGGGCTCAAATTTCCCAATTTCAAAACTTAAAATATTTCAAAGATATAGTAATCAGTGTGGTACTGATTAACAACAGGTATGTTGGCTAACCAGATAGAACAGAAAACATAAAAACAAATGTTCACATGTGGGGCCAAATTATTCTGGATAAGGTTTTCAAAGCCATTCAAAGGGGACAAGGATAGTTTCCAACAGATAGTACTGGAAAAACTGGACGTCCATGTGCAAAAGAATGAAGGTCAACCCCTACCTTATGCCATAGACAAAAATTAATGCAAAATATATCAAAGATATAAAATTAAAAACTAAGGCTAGGAAACTCTTACAAGAAAAATGTGGTTAAAAACTTCAAGTCATGGGATTTAGCAATGATTTATCGGATATACCATCAAAAAAGAAGGTAATAAAAGGAAAAATAGATAAACTGGACTTTGGTTTTGTTTTTGAGACAGTTCTTGTTGCCAGAAGTAGAGTGCAGTGGTGTCATCATAGCTCACTGCAACCTCAAACTCCTGTGCTCAAGTGATCCTCCTGCCTCAGCCTCCTGAGTAGCTGGGACTATAGGGATGAGCCACTATGCTGGCTAATTTTTCTATTTTTTGTGGAGATAGGGTCTTGCTCTTGTTCAGGCTGGTTAAACTCCCGACCTAAAATGATCCTCCTTCTTCAGCCTCCCAGAGTGGTGGAATTGCAGGTATAAGTCATTATGTCCAGCTAAATTATTATTATTGTTGCTATTTATCAGTGGACAGCATCAGAAGAGTAAAGAGGCAACATATCATATTGAGACTATATTTGCAAATTATATATATACTCCTCAAAATATATAAAGAGCACTTGCAACTTAGCAACGAAATAAATAACCCAATTCAAAAGAGTCAAAGTTCTCAAGTAAGCCCTTGCTTTCTTCAAGCAAGGTACATAAATGACCAGAAAACGTGTGAAGGATGCTCAACGCCATGAATCATTAGGAATACACAAATAAAAACCACATCCAGCTACTGCTTCAAACACAGTAGGGTGGCTATGATGAAAAGAATCAAAAGTAGTAAGAGTGAAGATGGGAACAATTAGACCTCTTTTCTTTCTGTAGGAATATAAATTGATGCAACTGCTGTAGAAAATAATTTGGTTGTTCCTCATAAAGTTTAACATAGAATTATTATTAGTATAGGGTCCAGCAATTCTGCTCCTCATTATATAACCAAAGGATTGGAAGTAGGGACTCAAACAGATGCTCATACACCACTGTTCACATCAGCATTATTCACAATAGCATAAAGGTAGAAACAACCTAAATATCTATCAACAGATACAGGAATAAATGAAAAACAATGTGGTATATGGATATAATGGAATATTATTTAGCCTTAAAAAGGAATGAAATGCTAAGACATGCTATGACATGGGTAAACTTTGGTGGATCTCTTTTTGACTTATTTATTTTCCTTTATATGAGGTCCAAAAAATCAAGTATTATATAGTAGTTTGCTGCATATACTGGGGCTGGAAAAAACCTATTTTCAAAGAAATGGGATAACTTTTTAAGTAAATAAATATCAAAGATGATCCTTAATATAGTTACTAAATGGACAGTCAAGGAATGCCTATGTCTTAGCTGGTTATTGGTGACTGTCCCACTGTTTATCTTTGATGCTTCCATGTTCTTATCGAGGATAAAAATAAATTACTTAGCTAACAAGTCACACAATCTGCCTCCTTAACCACAATGAAAACTAAATACTTTTCCATGTATGTATTACCCTTTTAGTTTTAGGTAAGTTAGAACCAGGACAGCTTGTAAAATCTATGTGATTATTTATGTTTCACATGCCAACATTTTACTTTTATAATGTGCTCTTCAAATAGATATTTTAAATATTTTTACCTATTCTAGAATATATTTTAGTATTTATATTTCTATATTATGATGAATAGTGTATATTCTAAAAAATAGGCTCAAATCTTCTATAAAAGATAAACAAATATAATTCTAATCCTCTCCAACACAAAAATTTAAAGATTTAATTGTTTGATGATTTTGGTGGTTGTAAAATCTTCCTCTCTTGTCTGTGTTATTAACCATTCTACTAATAAACAATATTTCTCAAAACTACTTTGAGATATCACCTAACTCCAGTAAGATTAGCCCATATCACAAAATCCCAAAACCAGAGTTGCTGGCATGGATGTGGAGAAAAGGGAACACTTCTACATTGCTGGTGGGAATGCAATTTAATACGTTCCTTTTGGAAAG
>NW_003852454.1:9403288-9404863 GCF_000181295.1 Otolemur garnettii | reverse complement strand
AGCAAAGTATCACAGGAATGGAAGAAAAAGTATCCAATGTACACAGCCCTTCTATGAAACTAATATATACTTCTCAAATGAAAGAAACAACTTAATTCTAGCCCAAGAATATGGGGAGGGGGTGGGGAAGGGGAGGGGAGAAGGGTGGCTGGGTGGCGGGAGGGTGACCGGAAAGATCACCTATATTTCTGTCTAACAAGGGTACAAGTGAACTTTTCTAGAACTAGAATGTAAATGTTTTGACACAATGACTATGCAAATGACATGAAATTTATGTGAACCAGCTTGATGAAAGTATTTCAAAATGTATATGAAAACACTACACTGTACCCCATGTTTGCATTAATGTATATAGCTATAATATAATAAAAAAAACAAAAAAAATAAACAATATTTCTCAAAAACAGAAATAACAAAATTATTCTTGAGGACCTCTAAGCATTTGGAGGATTCTCCAAAACACAAATAATAAAATCATAATTGGTTTTCATTTCCAAAAAGTATTTATCCTCTTTTGGAAGTATTTTATTCTCTTTTACGAACAAGCACATTTTTGGAAGCTTTATTTGTTGTGTCAGCTGGGCCCCAGTATCCAGATATTTGGTCAAATAGTATTGTCAATGTTTTTGTGAGGGTATTTTTGGATGAGATTGACATTTAAATCAGTATACTGAGTGGAGAAAGTGGCTCACCATTATAAGGCTGGCCCTCAAAGACTGGACCTCTGCTAAAAAAGAAAACCTTTGTCAGCAGACGGTCTTTGGATTTGAACTGCAAAACTGATTCTTACCTAGACCTCCAGCCTAACTCACTACCCTATAGATTTTGGAGACTCATAATCACATGAGACAATTCCTTAAAATAAAACTCTGATATGTACGGTCACCACTGAAGTACTCCCCTTGGCCATCTGAAGATTGTAGTGACACTCAGCAATGAGGTCTGTGAGTTTGTGAACTTAATTGTTTGACTTCATGTGTATATGTGTGTGTATATATATTACATCCTATGGTTTTCTTTCTGTAGAGGAATCTGACTACTACAGGGTTATTTCTAATTGTTACCATAGCCTTTCCTTGATTTATTCTTCATTTTGTAAAGCTTTCTTTGAAATACAAATAATCATTTTGCTCTTTCTCTAACCTTACATAGTTGGCCTTGAAAACTTCCCTGTCTCACTGTCTTCTGCCTGGTCCCTATGTTTATTCTCCGAAGCACTGCCAGCCAACACTGCCTCTTTCCCCTGTGCTGTCCTTGTCTGATAACCTACCACTGCTTCCGATCAAGACCGCAGGGTTGCAACAGAAATCCATGGACTGACCACACACCAGTCAGTCAGGGATGAATCTAGACTATACATGTGTTTGGGTTTTGCTTGAATATTCTACTTTGCAAAAAAAAAAAAAATTGTATTTGAATTAATTACCTAAAAATCAGGACAATTCCCATTAAATAATGTTTTCCTGCTTTAAAAAAATAGGAAAGCAGGACATTGCCTGTGGCTCAAACGTAGGGTGACCAGATGTCCTGATTTTGGTGGGACAGTCCCGCTTTTCAACAATTTGTCCCGTGTCC
>NW_003852454.1:9378230-9402935 GCF_000181295.1 Otolemur garnettii | reverse complement strand
AAAAATGTAAAAAAAAAAAAAAAAAAAAAAGTAGGGAAGCCTGGTAACAGAGGCCTGGGTGGCAACAATTAGTCAGGGCCACTGAAGGCAGAGAGCATGCAGTTTCTAGCTCCCCTGGCTGCATCACATTTCAAACAATCTACTAAATTTGGTTGGGTTACCTGCCTGCCTAAGAGCATTTGGTTTTAGGGTAGTGCTCTGCAACTGTCTCTGAGAATATTTAAAGAACAATTCTCATAATTACTGAAATGTGTATGGCATAAGTACATTATGCATGGATTTTTCAAAAGGAAAAGCAACAACATTCATTTGAAGTTGTAATTTTTGCTATATTTTTTTGTAAAAAAAAAAATATACACTGGGACATAAACACAAATACACCTCAACAGTCTCATTACTTTATAGTTCCACTGCATTTACTTTTATGGTGTTTATGCTATTGCACGTGGAAGATTATTGCATTTTCTCATGCTCTCTGAGAGTTATATGAAGTATTAACTCTGGTCTGTGGTAATAAGCTATGCAATGCATTCCATTAGAATGCATTATTGTTTTACTCACTTTTTAATGCATTCATTATTGTCCTGGCTCTAGCAATTTCGGTTTATCTGCCTTTGGTAAGGAACATCCCTTTGCTGAGCTGATATTGGCTATTACTGCACAGTTGGAAGCTTCTCACTTCAAATCCTGTGTGGTCTCTGCCTCAGATTCTGCGAAGAAATTAGTGTATTAAGCCTCTTAAATTATTAGGCTAGATAGCCATACTTTTATATGGTTTAAGCTCTACTGCTCAGCTCTATTTTAACTTAGTTTTAGCTAACAACAACAAACAAAAACAGATTAGATCATTAAAGTGTATATTTCTTAAAAATATATTGGGTTAGGAAAATTTCACAGACAACTTCATCTTTTCTTTTTACAGTTTGACTATTTTTTTATTGTTTCTCTTTTATTTTTATGTCTTTTAAGAGATGCCAAGTTGATGGCATTTGAATTTCCTTAAAATTGAAGATACTGAATATTATCCCCTGAACATTTTGAGAAGAAAAATAAAATACAGCTCTACTACACATAAGTGATGATAGAGAGAATAAATGTCATTAAATCATTCTTGAATAAGTCAAATTAGTCCTGCAATGTTGTTATTAAAAGATGTTATGATTTTGCATTATAGAACCTTCAGAATATGAATCAGTTCCAAGGCCTGACATGAGCCAGACCCTGGAAAAGATTCTGATATAGATGGGAAACTAGATATTAAATGAAGCTATAAATATCTGGTTAAACACAAATTGATATATATTTTTAAAGATTGTTATTTGCTTGATTTTCAGTATTTCTCTTTCTAATGAGTATTAGAAACTCTTAAGATAATGATACTTCTAATGCTTCTGAAATATGAGAGTTATTTCATATCCAGCCTTCATTTTTATACCTAAGGTTATTTGCTGATTGCCAAAATGTAGTGGTTTGAAAACAGCATTTTTTGTTCCACTTCTGTACCTGGAATCTGGGTGTGGCTGAGCTGTCACTCTCTGAGTCCCAGAGGTTGTGAGGAAGGTGTCAGCAGGGGCTGTGGTTTCATCACAAGGCTTGATATGAGAAGGCATATTCATTTCAGGTATATTCATGTGGTCACTGGCAGGATGTTTTTTCTTGTGAGCCACTGGGCTGAGGGTCTTGAACTTTCAGCACTTTGACCAAAGTCTGCCTTGGGATCTTGGCCACACAGGTCTCCACAAGCCTGCCGTTAGTATCATTCCAGCTGGCAAGGAGAAGAACAGGAGAGCACAGCAGAAGCTACAGTCCCCATAAAAAAATCTTAAAAGTTGATTTTTGTTCTCATTTTCTGAAGCTTTTTTTTTAACTGACAATTATAAATTTCATATATGTATGGGGTACAAAGTGATATATTAATATATGTATACATTGTAAAATGATCAAAGTAGAGAATTAGTGCATTCATCATCTCAAGTATAATTTCTCTGTCATAAAAACATTTAAAATCCTCCCTTTTGGCTATTGATGTATGCACCAAAATGCTGATTGGGACATAGTCTGTCGTGGTTTTATTTTTTTCCCTGTTATTGTAAAATGAGTGTACAACATCAAAATGTTCCTTACCTCCCTTTAATTCAATAAAATGTCTTATTCTGTCATGAATCAGTGTGGTGAAGAGGAGTAAACCAGAATGGAATTGGTGGGGAATGAGGAAAATACAGCACAAGAGAAGACACAGAGACAAAGGATGAGATCAGGAGGACTGACTGAGCTGGTGGCTGCAGCCAGCACCAAAGCACAAAATCAGCTTTATTTTATAGTATCTGTACAGGTTGTCCAGGGGGAAGTAGCATAGATAATATGGGGAAATAGCATAAACAAAAGATATAATTTTGGTCTTACAGTACAATTGGAAAATATAAATGACTTTAATAAAGACAAATCATTTTATTAATGGTTTCTACTCAACTTCATTTAACATATGACAAGAAGTAAGGAGGGCAAGATCCTGAAGATTTCAGCATAGTTGACAAAACAAAGGAAGAATTATGTGACTTATTTTCTACTCAACTTCATTAACATATTATAAGAAGTAGAAAGGCAAAGATCACAGGGTCTCTGGACAAAGAAAGAGCTACGGACTACTACGTGACTTCTGGCAGAGGGAGCATGAAGAAAGGAATGTGGCTGTTTCAGGAACTGAGGAGAAGCAGTTGGGGGTTCATTCCCTGAATGTTCCCCAGGCTGTGAGGGCCCTGCCATCTCATAGCCCACTCTCCACATTCTTTCTGAGAGTGACACATCTCTAAATTTTCTATTCTCTCCTTATTTATATGTGAAATAACGTAAGTTTCTTTTCTTCTTTGAAGAGACAGCATCTCATGAAAAAAATTAAAAGGTTATGAATCTCAAACCTTGTTGCTGTTTGCACTGTGGAAGGTGAGTCTTCATTTCCTAATCTGCACAGCAATGACTTTATATTCACCATACAGTGTTGTGAAAGTTAAGTGAGATAAGTCACACAAAATGTCTATATCCACCCTTAGTTTTGGGCAAACATAGTAACCTCCCTTAGTCATCCTCTAAGTTCCATACCCTGAAGGTTTCCCTGATTCCCCAGCCTATAATTCTCCCTCTTCTAGCACACAAAACATGGCCCAACTGCATCATAAATTTGGTCCTTGCTATATATTTTCTTGTGTATTTGTGTATGTAATTCTTAAGTATATGTATAAGTTCCTAAAGAAATTATTTTATTTGCATTTGTATATTCTTATATATCTTCTCCTGGACAGCCCACTTACAATAATTTTACATGGAATGGATTTATTCCTTCAGTCTCTCTTCATAGAGAAATGGGTAAATAAAGAGATAGAAAATGAACTAATGGGTAGATTAAAGGTAGGTAATTAAATGCTTAGTTTATTTTTTGCAAACATATATGTATATGTATAAAATATGGCTATGTACAAGGCACCCTTAAAGCACTTTTACATTCACATGAATGTGTCTCTTGTTTTATTGTCTCTCATTATCTGAGGGACTAGATAGAAATTAACTAATTCAGCCTATGGTATAATGACAACCAATTTTTAACACTAAAGTAAAATTTGTCTTTTAATAAATGATTTGATGTCTAAACTCAATGGATGCATTCAAAGCACTGACAGATGTATTTTGTATGTAATTTTTACAACTTTCTGAAGTAGGTATTATTTATATTCTTTTATATATAGGTGGAATTATAGACTGAAGAACGGAAAAGAACAACAATTTTGTGCATCTGTTCATCCATACGAATGATAAAACCTGGGCCAGGAGTGTGACTGCAAAAAGGAGGCTCCAGTCCTGCAGGGTTAGGCAAGAACAAGGCAGACACTTGGCTGATGGGTGTGCTGAGCTGCTCACAGCTTGTGTTGTGTCTGTGGACATCACAGGTGAGACAGATTCCTGAATGCTCCATGTCATGTGATCCAATGTATCAGCATGGGCTTGGTATCGAAATAAAGAGTATGTGTTTGGTTCATGGGGTTCAGCTAGATTTTGTTTACCTAATTTAGGATTATCATTAGAACAAGGCATAGACCCAGTCAAAGCAAAACAAATGTTGACGAGAGATAAATTAACACCTGGGACATGAAAGCAGCAAAACTCATAATCTAAGAATTCAATTGATGGGAATTTCAGAAATTGACCAGGAAACACAGCAGAGAATGTCATTGGTTAAGAGATTGTGACAAAACCCTCCTATCACAGGCCTCAAAGAGTATTTATTGAATTTAAATATAAGGCAGGGCCAAGCCCATGTGCATGTTTAGTAGCGGACACGGGAGTGGGAGGGAGGTGAAACAAATAAATAAGTAAACAAAACAGCATTATTCATACCACCTCCAGGAGCTAGACTCAGAAAAATGAACTAGACTCAAACTCAAATTCTCTTGCCTTTCACTTGTTTGAATTTTCCCTTTTTTTTTTTTTTTTTTGACAGATGTGATACTAATCTGCTTGGAAATGACTACAATGATACCTATTTTTCAGGTAATGTGTATTAAATGACATGAGATGTGTAAAACGCCTTGCACAGTGTGGGACAGAGAGTGCGTATTCTGCAAGGATTTACCTTCAACCCCTTCTCCCTGCGCCCTTTCAACTCCATGGCAGGGGGATCAGCTGGGTAACTGACAACTTCCAATTGCTTAACTGACATAGAAACTGGGCAAGCTCAGATATGTCGAGGTGGAGGCCTTGACAATCTTGTTCAGTGGTGACAGCAGGATAAAGATGGTGTGAATGGCATCTGAGAATAGGATGCGGAGAGCTTCCCTGGTGGTGTGAACCTCAGTGCTCTGGCTCCTGTGGAGAAGGAGGGTGGGTGGAAGTAGGAAAGCTTTCTATGGTCATTTGTTAAAATGACTTTTTAATGATGGTTCAAACTGTTCTCACAACTAAGGTACACAGCAGAAATAAAAACATAAATAAATCACTTTCTTGAGCTCTTAGCACAAAATCACCAGAAAAAAATGTCTAAAAAGATAGAACTAGAACTACTTAAAAAATGAGGGGGTGAGGGAAAGATGTGAGATTTACATTTAAATATACTCACTGATTTTTCATTTGCATATAGTGAATTACTGAAGAATAAAGGTTTCAAAAGGTTAGAGGACAGCTTTTTACAAATGCAAAATTTCATTTTTCTAGTAATTGCAATTTTTATTAAAAAAATTAGTGATTAATGTAAGGGTGGCTTAATATTAATGTATTCCAAAATGACAATTGGTGACATCCGAAAGGTTGGAAAGGAAAAGAAAAACCATATTACTATCTTATTTTAAGAGGTTATGTCAGACTATGTTTCACAAATAAAAAGTGTTTAAATAAGGTGGCTATTGCTCAAACCTGGCTCTACCTACCAGATTTCAGAAAGAGACTGACTCTGCCTGCCTTCAGGACAACTGCCTGACTAGATCTGAGTGTCACATTGTGATGTGTAGGCAGATCCGTGAGCCTAAGTAATGCTGTCTCAATTAGAGCCACCACTGCCACCAACCTCAACTTCTCTTTCCTTTTCTTATTCTAGAGAGAGCTTCCCAGTAACTCAAAAGCATCTTCCTATGCTGTATCTGTGCTTCTTAGATTTTAATTCATTTAGAAAGGCAGTTGGCAAATTAATCATGATAGTGTTTTTACCCTTGTGGGATTTTCAGTGGCAACCTCAATTCCTATGCGCAGTCCTTAGGAAGAGACACCTGGCGGGTATTCAGGTAATCTGAGAAAGATTACCGGAATATCCCCCAGGGTACCTTCCTTTCTTTTTAGGAAGAAAGGAATCTTCTTTTCTTATAGGAAGCCAAAGGCGCTTGTACGGACTGAAGTCAGAGCAAGATCAGTTCTCACGCCATAGCTTCTTACAATTGCCAGTTAGTAATGAAGACACACGGACAATTATGGCGAAGGGGGACTTTAGCTCAAGTGATTTACCTCTTTCATTCTTAATTGGTTCTCTTGCAAAATGCTAATTTTCAAGCTGACCCTAAATAGTCTCAGCTGGGACTGAAATGTGGCCTTGTGTCCAAAAAACCAGAGTGCCTGGCTGACGGCAGCTGCTTGGTGTATTTGTTTGGGATATTCTTTCTTTTTCTCTTTCTTCTACAGCCTAAGAAACACCGAACTTCTTACCAAAGGAAGCATTTGGCCTCGGGATCAGGGCACAGATATTGAGTACCACAGGTGAAAACTGTGAGGACAATAATAAAATAAAAAGGAGAGCAATCACACATAAAGTCTTTAGTGAAGCAGCGATATGTTAAATAGGTTAAGACAATACAATTTTAGTGAATGTTCAAGTTTCTGTTTGTCGGTAGTTGGTTCTCCTGCTTTTTCAGCAGTTTAGAGAACTTTGCTAATAAAACCACATACCTTGTTAACCAATCTCAAGACATGAAATCAATATGTTCCACTAATCCAAGGAAGCACATTTTTGAAAGCCACTGAATTAAGGAGTTGGGCTGACTTTTAAAATATCCAGATGCTTGAAGCTATTCCAGTCACCCTCACTTTCATCAGATCAGACAGATTTCTTGCTCTGGCAAATTTTGCCCTTCTAGCCCCTGCCTCAGGGGCCAAGCTTGAGAGATATTGAAATCATCGGCTGAGTCTATCATTTCGGGTCAATAATGAGGTTTTGACTAAAATAAAGAAGATGGTATATTCATGGGTTTAATTCTGACTGGAGTTATAGTGAAGGAGTTTGAGAACATTTTCAACCACAGTGGAAATCTTACACTAAGAGCTCAGTCTTCAGTAGAAGACTGAAGAAGTCGTCTTCTGTCTATTAGAAGGTCAATGCTTGGAACAAAATAGAGCAGCTTCATAAACATTGTCCTCAGTCCCTGGAGTCAAGGGTCCGGAGGAGGATGAGCTGCAGGAAGGAATGGTGAGGACTGAGTGGGCTGTTGATATCTTCCTTAGACACTGACATCTTTCCATCTTCAAAGCCAGCTACAGAGAATCTCCTTCCTCAGAAAGAGCCTAGATCATTTGAAGGGCTTGTCTGACTGGGTCATGTGAACTCAGTATAATAATCTCCCCTTTGACATCACTTCTGCCACAGGACATAACTTCCTAGTCATATTCACAGATGCTGGCAATTATTCCAGGTAAGTATTTCATGAGGTGGGCGTCTTGGAAGCTAGCTCACAATGCTGCCTTCCACAGACAGGCCGCCTGGGACATCCCGCAGTAGGCACTGCCACCCTCTCCTTCATGAGGATGGCACATATAAGACCACGAGTAGAAACTGGGGGTGGGAACTTTCTAGATGCTAGTTACACCCCAAAATGACTAGTGTAATTCTTAAAGGCAAGGTGCTTCTCATTTTATTAGGTTTTTGGAATATGGGATTCAGAAATACTTTAAACATGACAATTTTTCTGAGAGTATTTCGATTATGGAAAATGAAAAAGGCAAAGAGAGTAGCACTCAAGGGTGATGGGAACGAACGCTTATGAACAAAGGAAAAGGGGAAACAAATCAGGACTTACCACTGAAGCTACAGAAACAAAAGCTAAGAGCAAACAAAGCCATTGCACAAAGCCAAAGATTGTCCCTAGCTGTGCAGAGGAGAATCACACACACAAATACAGAAGCATCTGGGAGAGTTAACATACAAAGAAACTCCTTTCAGGGGGAGCTTGACCCCACTTTGTGATGTCTGACTGCTGGCGGCTTTTCTATCTCACCACTCTCTTCCCCTGGTGTCCCACATTTGGGCCAGCTAATGAGAAGGCCTGGGTGCTCCCTCCTTTGGTGACTGTGGGAGATTAAAGCCATATAAGCCCCTGCCTGCTCTGGGGACTCTCCCAGCCCCAGTCACAGTAAACTCCCAGGCCTTACTTTGCTCTCCAAACCATTTCAAAACTGCCTAAGAGACCTGCCCTGCTCTGCTCAATCCTCAGTTACGTAAGTAACAAGGCTTTTCACAGCGTCTTGGTGTGTGAGTGCTGTCCTTAGACTGTCTGAACCAGGCGGGGATCCCTCTTGCTCTGGTGGCCCTACCGTAAAAGGTACAGTGCACCTGGCAGTTGTTCAGCAGAGTCTTACATGCTCACAAGAAGCACCTTTCAGTTGAATCCCTGGGGCCCATGATTGGCTTTTTACTACCTGAAAACCTCTCCTTTTGATACCAGAACTTTCCTGCCAGGTCCTTGGTCTCAGGAACAGAAGAATGAATTAACAGACTGCAAGGGTGCAAAATGAAGAGAATTTACTGAGAAGAAAGGAAAGAAAACAGCGAAGCTGCCGGCCCAGCATAGGGGGTTCTAAGCAGGCTGCCACTTTTGGTTCTTTGTCCAGGGGGGTTTAAGCTTGAAAGTGTTCTCTGGTTATTGGTGGAATATTCTGGTGGGCTCATTCAAATTAACAAGGCTAGTGGTTTCTGGCTCCCTGCTGCCACCGATAGGCTTCCTTTGCCCAGACTCTTGGGGATCTTTCCCCCTGGTGTGTCCCACCCGGCAGCCACCCTTGACTGAAGGCTGCACAGGTTACAGAGCCACTCCATGGTGGTTATGAACCTTCCTGTCAGGGCTTTTCCAGGCCTGTCTGTGTGCAACTGCTCTCCTGACCCTCCTTCTCTGGGCCCCATTTCCCTATCTCTGCATTAAAGCCTTCTGACTCTGATCACTTTCAACCTTCCTTTTTTCCTAAAATCTACATGGAGAATCTTTGTCATAGTTGAAAGTATTGCTGAAGAAAATCAAACCAATGATACAGATTAACCTTATAGGATAGCATGATTTTACTTACATCGATTAAGCAAACTTTATAAAGGATAAAATCCATTTGATATGAATATGGACATATTGGCTCAGTGCCTGTAGTTCAAGCATCTAGGGTGCTAGCCATATACACAGGAGCTGGTGGCTTTGAATCTAGCCCGGGCCTGCCAAACAACAATGACAACTATAACCAAAAAATCACTGGGTGTTGTAGTGGGCACCTGCAGTCCCACCTACTTGGGAGGCTGAGATAAGAGGATCTCTTAAGCCCAAGAGTTTGAGGTTTCTGTGAGCTGTGACGCCATAGCATTCTACCCCTGGCGATAGTTTGAGACTCTGTCTCAAAAAAAAAAAAAAAAAAAGAAAAGAAAAGAGAAAAGCAAAGCAAAGAAAAAAAAAGGAAAAAATATGGACATATTTACACAATATTGGTGAAGGTTTTGTTAGGTAGATAGGACCTCCAACTCTTCTAGGGGCCAGGGTGGGTGCCATGCCTAGGAGCTATCTCCAGTTATTGCCACACCACTGAGAAAGAGGAATCTGCAGAAGAATGCAGGGAATCCCCAGCCCTAGGGCTAGGCAGCAGGGACACAGTGGGATCTGGAATATGACCTAGTGCAACCTAAGTCATGGTGTCATTAACTGTCCATCAGAGTGGTCCAGTGAAGACATCTAAACCACAAGGAGGGCCCAATTTTGACAGTATACAACAGGATCCCAGACCATAACCAGGGCCTCTTGTTACGTGGTGGATGTATCCACACAACCATCTGTTACCAGATGAAGAGGGTCCAATATCTGTCATTGTGCAGCCAATATGTAGAGACAAGGGATAGGTCCACCTGGCTTTATTATCAGAAGCCAGCAATTCTAGGAAAACAGCAAGAATAGCCTTTCCAAGATTGTTCTGACCTTCCATTTCCAAAACCACAGTTTTATACTTAAAAGGTCAAAGCAAAAATCATATTAACCCTTTCTTAAACAACAATAATTAACCCTTTGCTTAAAGAACAATAAGCAGCATAACCCATGACCCATGATAAACAATATGCAATTGGCATAACCCATGACCCCAGAAAACATTTCTAATTCAAAAGTTAGTCTCTTCAATCAATTGCCCTAAACTACTCAGGCTATATACTTTTAGTTTAAAGCTGAATTCAGAAAAGAACAAGAGTGGAAGACAGGAGGTGAAGGTCATGTGGGACCAGCTAGACCAGCTGTGTCATTGGGCCCTGGCTGACTGACTCCATTGTATTCTCACTACCTGCATTCTCCTACCTTGTCCTTCAATACATTTCCTTTTATGCTTCTCTTGTTTTTGGAAAGTCTGGTCATTCTTTGGCCAAGAACACAATAAGAACCAAGAATAGGAGGCTGCCAATCTGCCAATTTAAAATGTTGCAGATGTTCTAGGATATAGTTAAAATGTGCTTTAAAAACCCTAACCAATGTATGACACCTGGTTCCAGAAACTTACTATCTATGAATTTATAAACAGGCAACAACAACAACAAAAAAATGCAAAAATGTTAAAAACCACATGATAGTGATTAAATAATATTGGTATGTAACTATGTGTTTATTACCTAGTAGGTGAATGTGGTTAATACGAGCACAGAAAGGAAGTGTGGTAGTTAATTTTGTGCGTCCACCAGACTGGATCACAGGATTGACAGATACCTAGGAAAACATTATTTCTGGGTCTTTCTGTGAGAGTGTTTCCAAGAGAAATAAGCATTTGATTTGGTGGACTTTGTAAAACAAATCTCCCCTCCCCCAGGAGGCATCTGGCAATTCCTTGAAAGCCTGAGTGGGAGTGGAGGCAGGATGAGTCTGCTCTCTGCCTCATGGCCTGAGCTGAGGCACCATCTGCCCTCAGTGCATCCGGTGATGACCCCTGTAGGCCTGGCCTGGGATCTACACCTCAACTCTCTGGCTCAGGCTTTTGAGCTACAGGAATGACTGCCCTGAGTTTCCAGACTACAGACCGCAGACTGTAGCACTTCTCAGACTTTAGCCTCTAGAATCACGTAAACCTGTGTGTGTGTCCTGCTGATTTTTTTTTTTCCTCTGGAGAACTCTGACTAATACAATGTCTTGATCTTTTCTTCAAATACACATACTCACAAAATATTGGAATAAACATATTCTTAGGAAAAGCCTCTACTAGTTAAGTCCAAATATTGCAAAATATATAAATCAGTTCAAACATTATCTTAATTAATGTACTGGAACGTTAAAAAAGAAGGAAATACCATGGTCTCTTCCTATATTTGAGAAGTATGCTTGACTATAATTATATTGACAGTATGTTACATGTGGATATTATAAAGTAAAACAGAAATTTATACTATAGTATGTCTGTATTTTGATATAGACCAGTTCTATCCAAAGAAATTATGCATGGTGGAAATATTCTATACTTGAACTTTCCAACGAAATAGGCACTGTCAATATGAGACTATTGAACACTAAAATGTGGCTACAATAACGGAGAAATTGAATCGCTAACTTTACTCAATTTTTTAACTTTAATTTAGTGTTAAATAGGCATGCATGGCTATCCCCTATCATACTAGAGGGTGCAAATCTGGGAAGTATGCTTTGTGTGTGTTCCTTATACAAATCATCAATAAATACACGACTGACTACTGTCTACTCTGTCACCATTAGCCCTCTGATCTTTAAAAAAATATATGAAAAATCTATGCAACAAAATATCCACCCTGGATGATTAGGATTGTGATTTTTGTTGTTTTCTTGTGTTATTGCTGTTCTGAATTTTATTCTATATTGTATAAATTAGTGGCTGTCAAAGTGTGTATTAAAGATTCTGTTGTGTTTAAGATTCTTTTAGACAATCCACAAAGTCAAAGTTACTTTCATAATAAAACTGAGTTGCTTTTGTGTCTGCCACCATGTTGCCATTTGCACTGATGGTGCAAAGCAGTGCTGGACAGAGGTGTTGGGCCTGGGCACAATCAAGGCCAAGGCACTAAACTCCATACCAGTTACTATCGATTTCTTTACCACCATGCACTTGCAGAAAAAATAAAATTTCGGTTTTCATTTAAGAGTATTCTTGATGAGGACGGCAACTGTGGCTCAAAGCAGTAGGGTGCCAGCCTCATATGCTGGAGGTGGCGGGTTCAAACCCAGCCCCAGCCAAAAATTGCAAAAAAAAAAAAAAAACAAAGAATATTCTTGATGAAGAGGTAGAGGGCTCGGTGCCTGTTCAGCAGCTAGGGTACCAGCCACATACATCTGAGCTGGGGGGTACAAATCTAGCCCAGGCCTGCCAAACAACAATGACAACTACAAACAAAATATAGCCAGGCGTTGTGGTGGACACCTGTAGTTCCAGCTCTTAGGGAAGCTGAGGCAAGAGAATTGCTTAAGCCCAAGAGTTTGAGGTTGCTGTGCAGTGTGACTCCACAGCACTTTACCCAGGACGACATAGTAAGACTCTGTCTCAAAAGAAAAAAAAAAAGGAGAGGTAAAGAGGATTAACTAATTTTAAATTAAATAATTATGACTCATTAGGACACACTATTTAAGTATTTTATGTGAAAAAAATCAGGAAGTCACATAAAGCATTTCTGCTACATAATGACATACAATGGTTACCTTAAGGAAAAGCATGCGCATCAGACACTTGAAGTTAAACTTCAAGTTTAACTTGCTCCTTTTTTTTTTTTTTTTAAAGAATACATTTTTCTAGGAAAGAATGACTGAGAGATTAGCTATGGTAATTCAGATTAGGGTATTTGTCAGACATTTGATGAATGTATTTGAAGTGAGCCTGTCACCTCAACAAAAAGTCTATTTGCCAATGATAAATTCCAAGTTTTCAAACGAAAATTGAAGTTTGGAAAATTTGGATTAGCCACCGTGAATTTGACAACTTCATAATACTATTAACAATGCTTTTGATATTGAATAATAAAATGTTTTATCGTATAATAAAATCAAAGATTGGGAGGTTTGGATAATTAATTAATTATTACTTTTAACAATAGAAATTTGTTCCTCATGGTTCTGGGGGCTGGAAGTTCATGGTCACCATGTTGGCACGTTCTGTTTGTCCTGAGACTTCTTTCCTTGACCAGCAGACACTGTTCTCTCACGATGTCTTCAGTGGCCTTCTCTGATTGGATGACGCCATGTATCTCTTCTTAGAAGAAGTCACTTTGAATTGATATTTTCTAAAATATGAAGTGAAATGATTCAAAATCATGCAGGATTAAAATGCATAGTAGATCAATTAAATGTAGTACAACAGTTCCAAAGTTATTTTTAAAAATTTCAGATTCTATAGTGTAACTAATTTTAAGAAAGTAACATTTGCTGAATTCTAGTGTAGTATCAAATAAAACTATCAGTCATAATATGAAGTGGCCATTCAAATAAACTGTCATTTTTTCCAGCCACATATCTACATGGCCTGAAGTTTCTACATATACTTAAACAAAAGAACACGTTAAAATTGACTCTAGCTGCAGATATAAAACCATGGCTGACTTCTAAGTCAGAAATCAAAGAGAGACAAAAATTTAAGCCAATGACACTCTCTTGAATTGTTATTTTCATGATATTGTATTTTTAGTGAAAAATTGATAACACACATTTCCTACAACTTTGAAATTAAATAGTTAAATTTTCTAAATTTTAATTTCTAATAATAGTATTTATATATATATAAGTTACATGAATACTCTTTAGAGTCCCCAAAATCTTCAGAATAGAAAAGGATTTTGAGATAATAAAATAAAATAAAGTTAGAGAAATACTGTTTAGATAACTAAGAAAAAAAGTAGACTATAATAAAAATTATCTATAAAGCTCCTTTAAGAACTTTCTTTACCAATATCTTGGATGTACCTTCTCCTGTTTGCTCTATTTCTTGTATTGTCTGTGCGTTTATGTTCCTAAGTCAACTAAATTATTAGCTCTCTGACAATACGTTCCATGCCTAACTCTTCACTTATCAGTGTGGTTAACAATGCCTGGGCACTGTGCCTGGCCTGAAGGCTTTGCTTATGGAAGATTTGTTAAATCCAGTTAAAGTAGGACACTTTTTTTCAGACTTATTTTAATGATTTATCATCCAATAGACATAACCTCAGAGAATAAGTTCACAGTGAGAAAAGAGTGACTTTCTCATCCATCGCTACTCCCTTTTGTACTACCCTGAAATTGAAGATTGTGTACCTGGCCATCTCTGCACAAGTATTTATTTGAGGTGATGACAGTAGCTTCAGGGTCTGCTGGGTTTTGTGTCTCTCTGGCATAACACCCATAATTCAAGCAAAGCTGTATCCCATTCCATCAGCCCTTGCCTCTGAGGCTACAACACAAAACCTGTTCAGTTGTCAGTGTTGTTATAAACATGACTCGTGTGACTCACCTGTATGTGACACACTATTGAGACAGAAGGAGACACATCAGGACAACGTCCTTAGCACTGCAGCATAAGTAAGAGTGGGGATAAAGTCCTCATTGGAGTTCAACTGTGTGAGGAATTAGGCCCAGAAGACTGGTGACTTCATTGTCTATCCATGCTCAAGGTTAGAGAGAATGATGAGATAGTGTAATAAATTATCTGCTTTGTATCTGGTCCATGATTTTATTGATGAAATAGAAACATCTCAATGCATTCATTATAGGCTTGAGCACCCATGGTGACCACTTTCTGAAGCTTCAGGTGTTCAAAAAATAATATTGCAAAACGAGATGGAACTTTCATTTTGTTCATCAGTGAGTATTTGCCAAATATTTCTTGTGCACACAGCCTAGTTTTAGACACTGTAGGAAATGTAGGAAACAGCATGAAAATTGTATGTGTCCATTCCGACCCCACACATTCAGGCACATGACCATACTTGCATCTCTATCTATTTGTGCCTCTCTTGTTCCCCATTCCCTCCCTCCCTGCCCCAGTCCTGTAAAATAGAGATTTATTGTTGATCTCTAACAAAAAAGATTTGCCACATGGTAAATAGGAAAATATTGGTCAATAAGAAAAAGTAAAGAAATAAAACAAAGTCATGCTTACATTAAATGCTCTCAGTAGGGGACGGAATGATGTTCCCCAAAGATATCCACAACTCACCCTGGGAACGTGTGAATAAGTTACATTATACAACAAAAGGGATTTGTCAACTATGATTAAAGTTAAGACCTGGAGATGGGGAGATTATAGTGGATTATCCAGGCGGATTTAATGTAATCTCTTTAGTCCTTAAAAATGAAGAAACTTTTCTGGCTATGGTAAGAGAAAACTGTGTGGACAAGGAAAAGTCAAATATTCGGTGATTTTCAGGACAGAGGAAGGGGACGATAAGCCAGGGAAATCCAGGGGAAAAGGAAAGGAAATGAGAGGATTGTCCTTATAGCTTTCAGAAAGGAGGCGGTGTGGCTGGCTCAGACCTGTAACCCCAACACTTTGAGAGGCTGATGCAGGAGAATGGCTTGAAGTCGAATATTCAAGACCAGATTGGGCAATAGCAAGACCCAATCTCTATAATAAAGTAAAAAAAAAAAAAGAAATTAGCTGGGTGAGGTGGCGCATTCATGTTGTAGTCCTAGCTACTTGGGAGGCTCAGGACAGAGATGCCTTTGAGCTCAGAAGTTCACAGTTTCAGTGAACTATGATGATGTCAGTATACTCTAGTCTGGGCAACAGGCCATCTCAAATAAGACAAATAAAAAATAAGGAACAAATGCAGCCCTACACTTAATTTTAGCCTGGTATACCCAAGTTGTTCTTCTCTTGGAAGTATATGTATCTTGTTTTAAATCACTAAATTTTTTGTAATTTGTTACAACCCTAATAGGAAAATAATATACACTCATTCTTTGCAGTTTAAACCAATCCTATTACATCCTGGCCCTACTGAACATGGTCCTAGGGAATGCATCCATTAACACACATTTCTATCCCCTGATCACCTCACACAAATCGTAATTAATCCTCCCTTTTCATCACCTCATGTTTGGGTAATGGCTTTGTAATTTTAACTTTCTTCTAAGCTTTGCAATATTTGCTTGTATAACAACTACCTGTATTAAAACCTTTGATGCCAGAGCTGGCTCTTGACTATCATTTTATGGGTATCACATAGCCCAGAAGCAAAGAACACGGAAAAGTTTCTGTTAATTAACTTTGGTAAAATTAACTCACATTTAAGTTTGAATTCAGAGCTTTTGTATGAAATAATTTATATTATTATATAATCTACAAATAATTTATTTTATTCCTGTTTGTATAAATTTCTCTTTAAATTTCCCAAAGCAGTCTTTGTTTGTGTTAAATAGTATCGATGTTATTCCAGCTTTTTTTTCTAATTGGCTCAAATATTTTGATTCTGTAGCTGAAGAAACAAACATCTTGAAGACAATGGCATGTTTTACGACTCTTAAATTCTCTCACTTCAATGTTTATATGAATTTGTTTAAAGATTTGTAACTGAAGATGAGTTTACTCTTTATCAAATCCAATGGAAATTTATAAATAGTTGGTGTTTTTCAGAGGATTCCTCATACCATTGATCAAGGTATTTGAGAATAGCTACAAAGTAGCAAGCCCCTTCCATGTCTAGCAATATCACAGCAATTCCTTCAAGATAGATGTTTACAATAATAACTGACACTAAAGTAACGAATCACAGAATACATCATGAAAATTGCTGAATAAAAACAGTTACAATCACAGGGAAAAGAGTACAGCATTTAAAACTGAAGAAAATAATGACCTCTGTATTTATTTATAAAGCATCTTTATTGAAGGTTCTCTAAGTGCCTTGTAAGTCGTAAGTAGGAGACATAGAAATCAATTAAGATTTTAAGAGGGGCTAGGCACAGTGGCTCACACCTGTAATCCTAGCACTCTGGGAGGCCGAGGTAGGTGGCTTGCTTGTTCTCAGGAGTTGGAGACCAGTCTGAGAAAGAGTGAGACCCCATCTCTACTTAAAAACTGGCCAGGCATTGTGGCAGGGGCCTGTAGTTCCAGTTACTCAGGAGGCTGAAGCAAGAGGATTGCTTGAGCCCAGGAGTTTGAAGTTGCTGTGAGGTATGATGATGCCAGGGCAGTCTACTCAGGATGACAGATTGAGACTCTTCCCCCTCACGCAGAAAAAAATGTCAAGAGGAAAATATGTCACAGAAATGGCAGCTTAGCATTGTACCTACCAAGTCAATTGAAGAAACAGATTTAAGCAGCTGCCTCAACTCCTTAAGGAGGATGATCATTAGCCTCCTAAAGAGTACTTGTAAATTATGCAGAAATTCTGCATTATTGATAGAACTTAGTCACTTTATTGGCTTTTGATAACATGTCAAAACATCTCAAACTTCGTTTATGCAAAGAGCTCAGTTCACCACTCTTTTTTGGTTTATGTATCGCTTATTGACTCCATAAAGCTGACACTATCTGAAGTTTTTGTCTGCTTTAAGCCCTCTCATGGCCAGTCAATGATCTTTATTCCCTGGGCTAGTCTTGCCTCTGAGATTGGGATCCTTGAGAAGGAGGACAGTCCCCCAGGGGCACCATTCAGGAAAGCAGGGCTTGTAGGTTCCAGATAAGAAAGAAACTGTTTAAGGTGGTCCTTGGATGGTCAGAATCTTCAGGGATGCACTTTTCACATGGGATGTTTGTGTTTTATGGGGGAATTCTGACTGTCTTGCTGCTTGACTCCATAACCAGTAAATATGTTCTTTCAGCAGACAGAATGTGCATTTGCTTGATATATTTTTTTTTAATCTCTGAGATTGGCTACATAGTACTTTACATATAGAAAACAATCAATAAACACTTGTTCCCATGATTCGTTTTGTATGTGTATACACATCATTTCATGTTTGTATATCCTAGTGAAACCCATATGTTTCTGTGTCCATCTCCTTCAGTGTGTATTCCATCTGGAAAAAGCACAGGAGCAATAAAGGGTATTAGTGAATTGAAGTAGTAGCTTATCCAGGAGAAAAGCATTTTTGATTGTGTTTAATATGGCTTAATTAAGAGCAGAGGAGAATAAAGTGCTTTGTTAAACAATACCGTAACTCCTCACATGGAAACATACTGGGTATGCTTTGGTGATTGGTTTAACTTCATTGATTCTCACTTTTATAAATGAACTCAAGAAAAAGCCTAAAAGTAACTATGGCACCCCACAAGAGGGGCATGCGTGGTGACCCCTGCCTAAGAAGGGATATGCAGCGACCTGCCTCAGGTTAATATTCCTTTTGTGCTGTGCTCGTATCAACCAGAGGGAGAGAAGTGCTGATTATTGTCTTGAAGTAGCTTAGAAGGGACAACACAGTTTAAAGAGAAACAGCTGGAGTGTGATCTAATCTCCATGTTCCAATTTACTTATGTATAAAACATGCATAAAAAATTAAACCTCCCTGAACAATTTGTCTGCTCTCTGTTCCTGGCATGCCTCAACTCTGCCGGAGCAGTAGTCCTGCCTGGGGAGAGCAAAGCAAGGCCTTTAAATAATAAATAGATTATTTAGGGAATATAGCTTTCATCAATTTAATATTAATTTGACTACACAACGATAATTATATCTGAACCATAAATGTGCCCCCATGTTCAGGCCTCCTTTGTCGTTGCCACTTGACCTCTTTAACTGTGACAGCAGGAATGGTACAGCTCTGAAGCAGCTTTGGGAGTGACATCAGATTAAATTAAGCACTCATGCATTTATGGATCAGCATAGAAGAGCAGGAACACATCCACCAGGGATGAATAATGCATCAGGAAGTAGCTGTGTAGTTCTTGGTCATGTGTAAATAATGTGAGCCAGAGGTCCTGCAAGGAACTTCCAGTGTGTTCATAGTAACAAGGGGTCGACTCTTCAAAGTTTAGCTTATCTGTTTGAATCCTTTTGTCCAAATTAATTATAAGCAAAGGAATATTTATTCCACCAGTATAATTTTCTATTAGTGATTTATTTTTTTCTGCTGTTAAATGAATATGCACTATGTGCTCAAGATTGTGTTAAAAATATGAGACCAAAATCCTCAGTTCTTAAGAAACAAGAACCTAAATGTCCTCTCACAACCATTAGGGTGGCTACTTTATATCCAAAGCATTCAAACAGGATCTGAAGGTGAGATTTGCATGCTTGTATTCACTGTAGCACTATTCACAATAACCCGTCTGCAGCTAAGTAGACAAAATGTCTCACAGACATACAAAGAAACATTATTCACCCTTAAAGAGGAGAGGAATTCTGACACATGTTACAACACGGATGAACCTTGGGGACATCATATTAAATACAATCAGTCAGGGACAAAAAGAAAAATATTATATTATTTCACCTACATGAATTATCTACAGTAGTTAAATTCAGAGAAAGAAAAGGGCTCTCTTTTCTTCCCTTCTACTTTCTGTGCTCTTGGCTGTGCAAAAGCTTTTTAGTTTGATCAGATCCTAGTAATGTATTTTTGGTGTTGCTTCAATTGCCCAGGGGGGGTCCTCATCATAAACTATTCTACCAGGCCAATTTCTTCAAGTATTTTCCTTGCACTCTCTTCTAGTATTTTTATAGTTTCATGTCTTAAGTTTAAATCTTTTATCCAGTGAGAATCAATTTTTGTTAATGGTGAAAGGTGGGGGTCCAGTTTCAGTCTTCTACAGGTCACCAGCCAGTTCACCCAGCACCATTTGTTAAATAGGGAGTCTTTCCCCTACTGAATATTTCTGATGGGCTTTTCGTAGATCAAATGACAATAAGTACTTGGGTTCATCTCTTGATTCTCTATTATGTTTCACACATCTACCACTCTGTTTTTGTGCCAGTACCATGCTGTTTTGATCAGTATAGATTTATAGTATAGCCTGAAGTCTGGTAATGTGATACCTCCTGATTGGTTCTTATGTCTGAGTAATATATTTGCTATTCAAAGTTTTTTCAGATTCTATATAAAACAAAGTACTATTTTTTTCCAGATCTTTAAAGTATGACAATGATGCTTTAATAGGGATTGTGTTAAATCTGTAGAATGCTTTGGGTAGTATGGACATTTTAACAATGTTTATTCTTCCCAGCCATGAGCATGGTATGTTTTTCCATTTGTTAACATCTTCAGCAATTTCTTTTCTTAGAGTTTCATATTTCTCTTTATAGAGATCTTTCAAGTCCTTTGTTAGGTAAATTCCCAGATATTTCATCTTCTTTGGCATTATTGTACAAGGAATAGAGTCCTTGACTATATTTTCAGCTTCACTATTGTTGGCATATATAAAAGCTACTTACTTCTAAGTATTGATTTTGTATCCTAAGACACTGCTGTGTTCCTTGATAACTTCTAAGAGTTTTGAAGTTGAGTCCCTGGGATTTTCCAGGTATAGGATCATATCATCAGCGAAGAGTGAGAGTTTGATCTCCTCTGATCATATTTGGATACTTTTGATTGCCTTCTCTTGACTGATTGCAATGGCTAAGACTTCCATTACTATGTCGAATAGCACTAGAGAAAGTGGGCATCCTTCCTCATTCCTGATCTGAGTGGAAATGGTTTCAATTTACATCATTCAATATGATATTGGCTGTGGGTTTGCTGTAGATGGTCTCTATCAGTTTAAGTGATGCCCCTTCTGTGACTATTTTCTTAAGTGTTCTGATCATGAAAGGATGCTGGATATTATCAAAGGCTTTTTCTGTGTCAATTGAGAGAATCGTATGGTCTTTTTTTTTTATTTTATTAATGTGATGTATTATATTTATAGATT
Source organism: Otolemur garnettii (assembly GCF_000181295.1). NCBI lineage: Eukaryota > Metazoa > Chordata > Mammalia > Primates > Galagidae > Otolemur > Otolemur garnettii. The sequence continues at coordinate 9,382,415 of NW_003852454.1, read as the reverse complement.
TATGTATGTTGAACCAACCCTGTAACCCTGGATAAAAACCAAATTGATCATGATGTATAATTTTTTTGATGTTTTGTAGAATTCTATTTGCTAAGATCTTATTGAATATTTTTGCATAAATATTCATTAATGATATTGGTCTATAATTTTCTTTCTTTTTTGGATCCTTTCCTGGTGTAGGGATCAGGATGATATTTCCTTCATAGAATGTGTTGGGAAGTATTCCTTCTTTTTCTGTGCTTTGGAAAACATTGTATAATATAGGTACTAGTTCCTTTTGAAAGGTTTGATAGAATTCAGATATGAAGCCATCTGATCCTGCACTTTTGGTTTTTGGGAGATTTTGTATTGTTGATGTTATTTCAGTGACTGATATAGGTCTATTCAAGATTTCTAATTCTTACTGTTTGACTCTAGGAAGGTGGCATGCTTCCAGACTGGAAGCTGGTCCATTTCCTTCAGATTTTCATATTATTGGGAATAGAGATTTTTGTAGTTATCATTGAGAATTTTTTGAATTTCTGAAGTGTTGTTGTTTCTCCTTTATTTCTGATAGATGTTTCTGATAGATGATATTAGAGATATTACTTTTCTATTTCTGGTAAGATTGGCCAAAAGTTTAGCAATTTTGTTAATCTTTTCAAAAAACCAACTTTTTGTTTTGTTGATTTTCTGAATGATTCTTTTGTTTTCAATTTCACTTAATTCTGCCCTAATTTTGGTTGTTTCTTCTCTTCTGCTGGGTTTGGGGTTGGATGTTCTTCCTTTTCCAGTTGCTTGAGATGATCCATTAAGTTCTTGGCTTCCTCTCTTTCTGTTTTCTTGATGAAGGCTTCCAATGCTATAAATTTCCCTCTTAGGACTGCCTTGCAGTATGCCACAGGTTTTGATAATTTGTGTTTTCATTATCATTTTCTTCCAAAAATTGCGGGATTTCCTTCTTAATCTCATCTTTTACCCAACTATCATTCAGCCTAAGATTATTTAGCTTCCATGACTTTGTTTGAGTATGAAGATTTCTGTTGCTGTTGAGTTCAACTTTTAATCCATGGTGGTCTGAGAAAATACAAGGAATAATCTCTACACTTTTTAATTTGCTGAGGTTAGGGTATGATGTATTTTGGAGGATGACCCATGGGCTGATGAGAAGAATGTATTTTCAGTTTTATTAGGATGAAATGTTCTGTAGACGTCTGTAAAGTCCATTTGTTCTAGGGTCAGATTAAGTCTAATATTTCTTTGTTTAGTTTCTTCTTGGAAGATCTATCCAAAACTGTCAAAGGGGTATTGAAATCTCCAACTATTATAGTGCAGGAAGATATCAACTTGTTCAGATCCATTAGGGTCTGCTTTATGAATTGAGGAGCATTCTGGTAGGGTGCATAAATGTTAATTATTAAAATCTCTTCATGCTGGGTATTTCCCTTGAAAAATATGTAGTGACATTCCTTATATTTCTTATCTTTGTTGGTTTAACATCAATTGTATCTGCTACTAAAATTGTAGCCTCTGCTTTCTTCTGGTTTCCATTTGCCTGTATTATACAAGTCCATCCCTTCACCTGAGTCTATTTTTATCCTTTAAGGTAAGGTGAGATTCTTGTATACAGCAGATACCTGGTCTGAGTTTATGTATCCAGCCAACCTGTGTCTCTTTAGAGGTGAAAATCATTCACATTAATTGAGAGAGTGTGATTCCATCCAGTTTCTCTGCTCTGGAGACTCTGCTGGGGGTTGCTAACAGTCAGTCATCTTCCCAGAATTGTCTATAACAAGAACTTTTAAACGCTTATGTGATCAAGTCTTGTATATACAAAATACAGCTAAAGAATTATCTGAGTGAGCATGTAGACAATGAATATCCATGCATAAGTGGTACATAGGGAACTCATCCTTAGCAGATTCACCCTGGGATCAGAGTAACAGCTGTCTGAATTGGTCAGCCATTCCTTCTAGCCCACCTAATCTTATTGATTGCTATTGATATCTGTTTGTCTCAGTACACAGACAGACAGAAACATGCAAACATTAACTGTTCTTACTTGCTGCCTCCCACTCTCACAGACCTGGAGAGAAGAGGGAAGGGATAGGAGAGTGAAAAATGGAAAAGGATAATCCTCTCAAGTGAAGAAACAGACATGAATGCATAGATTCCCTAGCAGAATATACCTATGGCAAGTTAGGTGCATGAGAAATGGAAATAGAGTCACCTGTTCTCCATAGTCCAAAAGCACCAGGTAGTCAGAAGTAGAGAGTTGAAGTTTCTTTTGTCACCAAGACAGAAAAAAGCAAGGCTGTGAAGTAAGTTTGGTTTCTGAGACATGAAAAAATGATATGAAGGGGTACAGAAGTAGCTAAAATACTGTATGAGGGACTACAATAAAAGAAGGGTGGTGCAGGCAGATGAAAAGAGAAAGGAGGAAGAAAGAGAAGAGAGAGAAAGAAGAAGAGAAAAGGTGGGAGGGAGAGAGAGTATGTCAGTGTTGCCAGACCAAGGAGTCTGTCCACCTGTCACCTAAGTCAATCAATGGAGAAGTGGATGAGATAGCCACAGTTCCACTTCTATTTATAGAAAATCTAGCAATGATGGAGAACTTCAGGGAAATCTCCTCAAAGAGCTGTTCTGCCCTTTTGTTTCCCTTTATTACATTTATTGTCACAGAAAAGTAAACATTAGCAATGTTATTAATCATCATACTATATGTTTAAAAGATTTTTCCTCGATCACTTAGGGATCTAAAAATAGACCTGCCATTTGATACTACAATTCCTCTACTAGGTATATATCCAGAAAACCAAAAATCACTTTATAACAAAGATATCTGCACCAGAGTATTTATTACAGCCCATTTATAATTTCTAAGTCATGGAAGAAGCCCAAGTGCCCATCAACCCATGAATAGATTAATAAATTGTGGTATATGTACACCATGGAATATTATGCAACCTTAAAAAAGATGGAGACTTTAACCTCTTTTATGTTTACATGGATGGAGCTGGAACATATTCCTCTTAGCAAAGTAGCTCAAGAATGAAATAGAAAATATCTAATGTACTCAGCCCTAATATGAAACCAATTTATAAGCACCCACACTTCCATATGAAAGCTGTAACTCAACTAGAGCCCAAGAAGAAGGCGGAAAGGAGGGGAAGGGGACAGGGGAGGATCATAGAGGGAAGGTAATTGGTGGGACCACACCTATGGTGCATTTACAAGGCTACACGTTAAATCTATGAAGTGTAGAATATAAATGTCTTAACATAATAACTAAGAAAATGTGGTGAAGGCTATGTTAACCAGTTTGATGAAAGTATTTCAAACTGTATACAAAACCATCACATTGTACCCCATAATTGCATTAATGTACACAGCTATGATTTAATAAAAAAAAAAAAAGATTTTTTTCCTCATAGGTTACAAAACAGTATCTGCATATCTTCAAGTGGCTAAACTCAAGACTAAATTTATAGTTAGTCAATACTGCACTGGGTGCACAGAGTGCCCTGGGTCCTTGACAGATACCAGGGAGTCTAGTTCCTCAACTTAGCTATTATAGTAGGCCTTGGAAGTGAATAAACAATCTGCAGATGTCAGCATGTATACCCATCTAGCCTGACCAGCAGTCCCCTGCATGAAATGGCCATTCAGGTAGAGAGTAGCTGGTAGCAAAAAGGATGTAAAGTCTCCATCTTTTTTAATGGCTAAATAGTATTCCATGGTATACATATACCACAGTTTGTTAATCCATTCCTGGATTGGTGGGCATTTAGGACATTTCCACATTTGAGGAATTGTAAATTGAGCTGTGATAAACAGTCTGGTGCAAGTGTCCTTATGGTGAAAGGATTTTTTTTTCCTTCTGGGTAGGTGTACAGTAATGGGATTGCAAGATCAAAAGGGAGGTCTAGCTTAAGTGTTTTGAAGGGTCTCCATACTTCCTCCCCAAAACATTGTATTACTTTGCAGTTTCACCAGCAGTGTAGAAGTGTTCCCTTCTCTCCACATCCACACCGGCATCTGCAGTTTTGTGATTTTGTGATGTAGGCCATTCTCACTGGGGTTAGATGATATCTCAGGGTAGTTTTGATTTGCCTTTCTCTAAAAATTAAGGATGATGAACTTTTTTTATATGTTCATTAGCCATTCATCTGTCTTCTTTAGAGAAGGTTTCATTCATCTCTCTTG
>NW_003852454.1:9361310-9377907 GCF_000181295.1 Otolemur garnettii | reverse complement strand
AGGGGAATGGGGGGTCATGGTTGTGGGGCATACATTTTTTTTAAAAAGTGTATATGAGAATTTTTGACAGCACAGGGGGTCAATATTGCTAACCCCTGCAGGGTAAACTATGAATATTAAAATAAATGTTTAAGAGTTTATTATTTTTTTAAAAAGGAATAGCTGGTAGTATCAACATATTTCATTTCATGTTTGAGAAGGAGATAAAGAAGATTAATGTCATGGGAAATTATGTTTGGGCTCCAAAATCCTCTTCTATATTTCATTCCATCTCCACTTGTTTGAAGAATGCATCACATGGATGATCAAACGATGAACTTCAGAATAAGTTCCCTTCTATTCCTACTTTTCTGAATGTTTTTATAGAGAAAGTATATTGAGTTGTTTTGACTGTTACTTATTCATATATTAAGATAACTATATGGTTTATCATTTTTATATTTCTTAATATGGTGATATATTGTTTTTCAAATGTTAAGCCAATCTTGTATTTCTAGAATAAATCACCTTTGACCATTATGTATGTAGTATTATCTCTGTTATATATTCTTGGATTTGTTTTGCTAACTATTATAATTATTTCTAGGATTTTTGCATCTGTGTTTTTTGGGGGATATTGGTTCTATTTTTCTTTATCTATTTTTTAGACTTGGGTAACTTGGGCATCAGCAGATGAAACAGTAAACATCTCCTCCTCTTTAATTTTTGTAATAGTTTGTCTATAATTTGCTTTATTTCTTCCTTAATCATTCAGTATACTTGACCAGTTTTCCTTGTAGGAAAATTTTGAAATATACAATTAGTGTCCTTAACAAATACTAGACTAGGGCAGTGTCTGTGGCTCAAGGAGTAGTATGCCAGCCCAATATACCAGGGGTGGCGAGTTTAAGCCTGGCGCCAGCCAAAAACTGCAAAAAAGAAGAAAAAAAATACAAGATTATTTAGTTTATCTAATTCTTCTTCAGTGAGTTTGGTAATTTTATCTTTAAAGAAATTTATCTCTTTGTATTTACATCAAGTTGTTAATAACTGCTTTATTATCCTTGTAATGTCCTTTCTTTGGAATCTGTGGGATGTTACCTTTTCATTTCTGATATTGATCATTTATATCATCCCTTTCTTTGTGATCAGTGTTCTTATAGGTTTATCAATATTATCTATCTTTTAAAAAAACTAGCTTTTCATTTCAACAAATTTATTCAATATGTTTATATAGCATGTATTAATAAAGTCCTTCATAATTGTTATTTATTTTCTTCTGCTTTTTTTAGATTAATTAGGCTTCTTATATTAATTTCTTGAGGAAGATGCTGAGGATAATAGCTTGAGATGTCTATTTTTTTCTAATATAACCATTTAGCAATGTATACTTTCCTTATAAATTGCTTCAGTACTGACTCATAATTTTTAATATTTTGTATTTTTATTTTTAGTCAATTCAAAATTTATTTGACTTTTTCTTTAGATTGTTTGACCTGGTTAATTAAGGGTAATTTAAAAATCTATCATTTAGTTTCAAACATTTGGGGATTTTTTAGAAATCTTTCAGTTATATGTTTGTAATTTAATTCCATTGTGGTTAGAGAAAATTGTATGAGTTAATTTTTTTTTAATTTACTGAATTGAGCTTTTTGTTCTAGAACAATGTTTATCTTAATAAATATCTTTCTTGTGTGCACTTTTGATGAATGTGTGTTCTGCTTTCTTGGAATGTTCTATAAATTTAAGTTAGGCCAAGTCACTTGATAGTGTTGCTTATATATTCTACATCACTGCTGATAGTTTGGCTACATATAAAATTATAGACTTTTTATTAGTACTTTAAAAATCTTCCTTCACTTTTGTCTCACTTGTGTTGATCACGAAGAGAAATTTGCATTCATTCTTTTCCTTATTACATTCATGTGTCTTTTTTTTCTGGTTGCTTTTAGATTCATTTTTTATTGATTTTCAGCAATATGCTATAATGAACTTTGAAGTAGTTTTCTTTGTGTCTTGTGCTTAGGGTTCATTGAGCTTTTGGGATATGTGGGCTAACAGTTTATATTACATTTAGAAAATAACTCACCCATTATATGTACAAACTTTCTTTTTCTTCAACCTGTTTGGGAACTCCATTCATATATATTAGGGTTCTAGAAATTATTCTACAGTTGAATAAAGCGTTAATCACTTTTTAAATTTCTTTTTCTCTTACTATTTACTTAACACAGTAGCTCTGCATTTTATTTAAAGTAGTTTATATTACTATCTTTGTATTCATTCATTTTTCTTTTTGCTATTTTTAACTTTATTTTTTTTCAGTGTATTTTTTATCTTATGACAAAATTTCTCATCTCTGGAAATATATTTTAGATCTTTTTAATGCCTTTCATATTCTCCTTTATTTTCTTAATGAAAATAAATATTTTCTTAAGATAGTGGCTATCCTAATGTCTTTATGATAATTCTAACATCAGTCAATCCTACTTTTGGTTGATTAATTTTTTTCATTTGAGTGTGGATCATATTTGTTAACTTCCAGAATGCCTGATAATTTTGCTTATATGCTAGACAGTGTGAATTTTAGAAAATAAAATGTCAAAAGTTTCTTTTCCTTTAACTATTCTATCATACAGCTTGGCTCCAGGATGTAGTTTAGTTACTAGGAAAGAATTTGCTATCTTTAACATTTGATTTTAAAATTTGTTGTAGTTATAGTTCAGTGAGTGTCATAAGGACTCTAACCAAGGCCCCATTATTTATGAGGCTCTACATTTTTGCTGTTGTACCAGGTATAATTTCCAACCTTATCTGAGGGCCAGATACTATTGTCTCTAATCCTTTTAGATGATTTTTTTCCCCTCAACTTTTGGCAGTTTCTCTACACATATGATGTTATCAACACTCTGATGAATACATGGGGTAGACCCTCTCCAGATTTCTAGAATTCTGTGTGCAGCTTCTTTCCTTATGGTTATTTGTCTTGCAAATGTTAGCTATCTTAGTTTTCCAAGACTCCTAGGTTCATCTCCTTGATCCAGGTAGACTATCTGCCTACTCTGGATTACTACCTCTCAGTGCACATCCTAGATGGAACCTGAACCACTGGACCCAGTGTTAGTGGGTATTTCTGGAAGTAGAAGAAATTTTGCAGATGCACCTACACAAGTAGGTTTATTAGGTAACAAACTTAGCTATATTTTCTGAGTTTTTTCTTTATATTAAGCTTTAATTTGTTAAAGAGCCTACTTAATCCTCTAAAATATATATAAAAAAAAAAAAATTAAAGAGCACTGAGGTGGAGGAAAATGGCTGACCAGAAGGCTCATTCAGCTGAGCTCTCTTAGAATGACTGGAGAAAAAGAGAGCACTGAGACATATCTCATCCAGGGACCTTACTCAGATTCATAGCTCAGGGAGTATAGAGAGGAAGTCATGAGCTGGATAGAGCATACAATCCAGAACAGATTGGTGAATTAGGTAAATTAGGCATCTGGTGAATTAGACAAATGATTGTGACCTGTCAGGTTTAGCTGGCCTCCCACAGAAGTCTGAAACAGAAGGAAGCCTTACCAGAGTTTTCAGTTGTGGAGGGAAACTGTGTGTTGAGTTGAAACTCGGAAGATTTGAATTCTGGTTGGAGTGGATTTGCATATGTTTGGTGACTGGTGAGGCAGCCATACTGAGAATGTCTCAGTGGTCATGGGGCTGCCACTGTGGAGAGGTCATGAGCAGGTCTTACTTAGCAGAAGGCTAAAGCACAGCAGTCTTAATTCTGCCTGCTAGAATCAGAATTCCACTCTTGTGAAAGGCTGAGGGACTCTTGCACCAAACAGCAACTGTAGTCAGAGAGGACTGTGAGACCTGCCCTGAAGGATTCTTGTGAGATTTAAGATCACAACCTGTCAGGGTCTGAATAATAAGGAAACAATCAGACAATCAAAGAAGGTAACTAAGTTTGGAATAAGGACCAAAGAGGTTGCTGGCTGTGATCTCTGTCTCCTAAAAAATCCACAGCACCACCTGGTGTCCCCATGACATATTATTGCAAAATACTGTCGTCAAGAGCAAGGACTTAGTTTGAAACAAAAAAGTCAGTGAAAAATACTGTCATCAAGAGCAAGGACTTAGTTTGAAACAAAAAAGTCAGTGAAAAATACTGTCATCAAGAGCAAGGACTTATGTTTGAAATAAAAAAGTTAGTGAGAAGGAAAAAGGAGGCCAATGAGGTGAACAAAAAGAAAGAACACATGAAGAACCAATAGAAAAATTTGGGCAACATGAAAAACCAAAACAAAGGAACTCTCACAAGGGACCATGAGGCACCTACTGCAGAAGACTCCACCTGTAGAAATTAATGGATTTGACAGGAAATTTAAAATACAAATGATAAAAACAATAAAAGAATGGCTGATAAACAGAGAGAAGATGGCAGGAAGACATGGTGAGAAGGTGACCATCTATAAGACAAGAAAAGAAGCCTCAGAAGAAATCTGTTCTGCTTACACCTTAATCTTGGACTTCTAGCCTCTAAAATTGTGAGGAGGAAATAAATTTTTGTTGTTTAAACTACTAAAAAAATGGATGAGAAAATAGAAAGATAAAATCAAAAGTCATATGAGAGATATGTAGACTATAGAAAGGATATGGCAGAACTTAAGGAAATAAAGGAGACAATCGGGAAATGTAAAAATGCAATCGAAAGTATCAAAAATGGGTTAGACCATGGAGAAGAAAGAACCTCAGAGATAGATGATAAAGTTTTTCAGTTAACCCAGTAGTGAAAGAGGCAGAAATCAGGAGAGAGAAAGGAAAAAGCAGAACAGGCACTTAGAGAACTACAAGACTCCATGAAAAGAAAAAATTTAAGAACGGAGATCAAAGAAATGATAAAAAATCCCCCAACAAAAAAATTCCCTGGTCTAGATGGCTTCACACCAGTATGTTATCAAACCTTAAAAAAAAAGCTTATACCCATCCTACAGAAACTATTCCAAAAAATTGAGAAGGAAAGTATCTTCCCCATGTTCTACAAAGCAAACAAAGTCTAGCAAACTTGGAAAAGACCCAACTACAAAGGAGAATTTCACACCAATTTCTCTAATGAATATACATCCAAAAATTATCAATAAAATCCTAGGCAATAGATTACAGTTACATATTAAAAAAAAACATTCACCATGATCAAGGTTTTATCCCAGGAATACAAGACTGGTTTAACATACACAAGTTCATAAATGTAATTCACCATATCAACAGAAGCAAAAACAAAGACATATAATCATCTTCATAGATGCAGAAAAAGAATTCTATAAAATTCAGCATCCTTTTCTAATTAGAACACTTAAGAATATAGGCATAGGTGGCACATTTCTGAATCTGATCAAAGCCATCTACAACAACCCCCCAGCTAATATTGTACTGAATGGAGTAAAACTGAAAGCTTTTCCAGTTAGAAATGGAAAAAACAAGGTTGTTCTCTATCCCTACTACTGTTCAACACAGTGCTGAAAGTTCTAGCCAATACAATCAGGCAAGAGAAGGAAATAAGGGGTATCCAAATTGGGGCAGAGGAGGTCAAACTCTAGATTTTTGCCAATGCTACAATCTTGTACTTAGAGAACCTCAAAGATTCAACCACAAGACTCCTGGAAGTGAACATAAAATACAGCAATGTCTCAGGATTCAAAATAAACGTCCAAAAATCAGTAGCCTTTGTATATGCCAATAACATCAAGATGAGAAGCTAATCAAGGACACAATTCCCTTCATAATAGCTTCAAAAAGAATGAAATACCTAGGAACATACATAACAAAAGAGGTGAAGGATCTCTACAAAGAAAAGATATTAACAAATGGAATAACATACTATAGTCATAGTTGGGAATAATCAACATTGTCAAAATAGCTATACTACACGAAGCAATCTATAGATTCAATGCAATCCCCATTAAAATACCATCATCACACTTTCAAGATTGGAAAAAAAAATTCTTTGTTTTGTAACCAAAAGAAACCCCATATTGCCAAAGTAGTTCTTAGTAATAAGAACAAAGCTGGGGGTATTACCCTACCAAATTTTTGCTATACTACAAGGCCATAGTCATCAAAATAGCATGGTATTGCTAAATATAGAGACATTATAGAGTCTCTGAAAATAGAGACATTAACATTTGGAACCGAATAAAATATCATGAGATGAAACTAATATCTCACAGCCACCTGATCTTTGATAAACCCAACAAGAACATACACTGGGGAAAAGAATCCCTGTTCAATAAAGGGTGTGGGAGAACTAGATAACCACATGTTATCTGGACCTGCACCTCTCACCACTTACAAAAATTAACTCAAGATGGATACAAGATTTCAATATAAGGCATGAATCAATAAAAATCCTTGAAGAAAATTTGAGAAAAACACTTGAGGATATTGGCCTGGGGAAAGATTTTATGAAGTAGACTTCTGTGGTAATTACAACAACAAGAAAAATAAATAAATGAGACTTATTTAAACTGAAAAGCTTCTGTACAGCTAAGCAAACAACAACCAAAGCAAACATACAATTTCAGAATGGGAAAAGATATTTGCATATTATGAATCAGATGAAAGCTTGATAACTAGAATCTATAGAGAACTCAAATTAATCAACAAAAAAGAGCCAATAACTCCATATATCACTGGGAAAGATACATGACTAAAATCTTCTCTAAAGAAGACAGATGAATGGCTAAAAAACATATGAAAAAATGTTCCTCATTCCTCATCATCAGAGAAATGCAAATCAAAACTACCCTGAGATATCACCTAATCCCAGTGAGAATGGCCCACATCAGAGTTTCAAAGTTGCAGATGCTAGCATGGATGTGGAGAGAAGGGAACACTTTTAAACTGCTTGTGGGACTGCAAACTCAGTAAAACTTTGTAAATCCTTAAAGAACTCCAATTAGACCTTCCATTTGATCCTGCAATCCCATGTCTAGGCATCTCCCCAGAAGAAAATACTTTTATCGTAAGGAAATTTGCACCAGACTATTTACTGCAGTTCAATTTATAATCACCAAAACGTGGAAACAGCCTAAATGCCCACCAACCCAGGAATGGATTAACAAACTGTGATATATATCATGGAATACTATTTATCCATAAAAAATGGAGACTTTACGTCTTTTGTATTAACCTGGATGGAGGTGGAACACATTCTTCTTAGTAAAGCATCATAAGAATGGTGAAGCAAGAATCCAATGTACTCAGTTCTAATATGAAGGCAGTAGATGAGCTAATACAAATAGAGGATAGGAGAATGAATGTGTGGGGAGAATGAAGGAGGGATGAAAATGGGGAACATAGTATATCACACACACTATGGGGGTGGGACACAATTATAACAGGGACTTTTTCTAACAAATATAATCAGTGTAACCGATTCTTTGTACCCTCAATCCCACAGAGGAAAAAAATTAAAAGTATTTTTCACTTTTCCCATACTATATTCTGGTTTTTAGAGACTACATGAGTGTCAATCAACCTGACCCAACTAGGGAAGTGAGAAAAAAAGAAAAATGACTGGGCAGTGTATGATTATTCATTGATGCTCAACTTAAAAGTCCAATAGGCCAAACAAAGGGAGATTGAGGGTTGTGAATGTTATTCTTTTCTAACATTCATTGTTAATTCTATAATAATATCAAGCTTTTATGAGAGTAATATTAGACTGCAACAAATGCAATATGGTACATGATGCCATAGAGAAGTGAACAAAAAATTCTGGAAAAAAGAAGTAGGTATCCTTGTGAAGACTTCAGATGAGTCTTTTTTTTTTTTTAGACAGAGTCTCACTCTGTTGCCCTGGGTAGAGTGTCATGGCATCCTAGCTCACAGCAAACTCAAACTCTTGGGCTTCTGTGATCCTCTTGCCTCAGCCTCCCATGTAGCTAAGATTAGTTGCCCTCCACAAAACCTGGCTAGATTTTCTGGTTTTTGTAGTGAAGGGATCTTGCTCTTGCTCAGGCTGGTCTCAAACTCTTCCGCTCAAGTAATCCACCCATCTCAGCCTCCCAAAGTACTGGGATTATAGGCATGAGCTACTGCAGCTGGCCTAGAAATGTCTTTTGATAAGGGCTTTGAAAAATAGGCATTCAATAGGCAGAAACAGTGTGAAAGATGTTACAGTCACAAACAGAAAGAGGACAAAGTGGGGGAAAGTGTGCCATGCTGTACATTATGAAATTCATTAAGGTAAAGTTGCCTTCTGATTTTTCCCAGTGATAATTAAACACATGCAGCCACATTAATTTCTGGCATGTGACTTTGAGTGGTAGATATCCTTCTGTCCACAGTGTTCCCTATATATCTTCCATTCACAGGTATAATGTCCCTGTAAGAAAGTCTTTTAAGTAAAAATTCAATACTAAAGATCCTCAAAGGCATGATTTAGGCTGGAACCATCTGCCTCATTATCATTCATTCTGTACTGGCATAGCATATGGGCCTGAGAGCAAAGCAATCTGATAAAATTATGTAAGCACCATATTATTTAATGATTTATCTTAATATTTGCTGAGTACTTTCACTTGGGGGCATTGTGCTAGGCCTGCTAATGCAGAACCTAACAAGGCAGTCTTGTAGCCTGCCTGTGTGGCTCCTGGAAGATACAGAGTAATCACTATATAGGTTACATATAATGACATAACTCAAGATACAAAGGTGAAAGGGGTCAAAGGAACTCTAATGCATCAATCATATACACATGCTAGAAGCATGCAGCTCAGGTTTAAACCAGAGCTCTGCCAATTACTTAACTTCTCTGTGCTTCAGTTTCCAAGAAAACAGAGCCTGAACCAAAACATATGTCCTAGAAATTAAGTGGAAGAGATAATCCCAGTGAATCTGGGGGCAAGGAAAAGAGTAATGAGGTTAGGAAAGAGAGAAAATGAATACTAGATGGTGCATTTTTGAGATAGCCACACTTCTCAAGAAAGCTCTGTTGGTTCCTTAGACTACAGCACATTTATGGAGATAATGCACCGAATCTCTGCCTCTATACAAGATTGTTCTGAAGGAGGACCACAAAGAGAGTTTATTTTCCAGATCCATTCTCTAGTATTTACCCCATAGGGAGGTAAACACCTTAAACTTCCAAGCTGTAACACATGGGTCCTTAAGAAAGTGTTAGCAAATTAGAACTAATGTCCTGGTCTGAGATACTTTATCTGAGTGCACAAGCAGCTGGAAGAGCCAGAATCCCCTAGCAGTGATCTTACACAAAGCTGTGAATGTGTAAGAGCAACAAACATGTATCTGCAGAAACTGTAGCAAGAGGATTGACCCAGTAAACCAGAGTCTAAAACAATATGTAGATTTAGAGTTTTGCATCTGAGCAGTAGAGATATTCATGCTAGGAACTGCAGGTGATTAATAGATAGCCAGGTGTGAGAATAAGACAGTTCTTTGCAAAATAAATAAATGTACTCAAACCAGTGATATTATGCACAGTAAGTTCTTGGAACTGAATTCAGTTCTCTATGACATAACATAGTTCAAGGAAATTTTAAGACTATCAAGAAATAATATTGGAGCGAAAAAAGCTGAAGCTATATTAGAAAACACAAAATGAGTTATGAGGAAGTAAAGTGAGATATAATGATGCTAAAAAATGCTGGGAGGTGACCTAATTATCCACAGATGTCTGAGACAAAAATGTGAAAAATACATGCAACAAGCTACCTAAAGCCGAAAGAAGAAAATCTGAGAGATATATATTGGTGAATTAAAACATTCAATAGTACCCCTCATACTTGGAAATTTAGAAAGCCACACAAGTACCCAGAGAAAGATGTATCCTCAGGAAAACCTGAGAAAATTCCAAGGATTCTTCAAGGTTGGCAGCTAGACTCAGTGCAAGCTGGACTGTGCTGAAAAGTGCTCTGACACCGAGTCAGCCTCAAAAATCTTACACTTGGATGTTTACTGCAGCTTAACTCCATGATCACAAAGTGCCCACTAACCCATGAATAAATTAATAAACTGTGGTGTATGTATATCATGGAATACCACGAAGCCATATAAAACATGGAGACTTTGTATCTTTCATAATAACCTGGAAGGATTTGGAGAACATTGTCTTAAATAAAGTGTCACAAGCATGGAAAATCAAGCATCCCATGTTCTCAATACTAAGTTGAAACTAGTAGATTAAAACTACCAGCCCACATGAGAGAAAAACTCAGTGAAATTCAAGAAGGGGTGGATTCAAAAACTTCCCACTTAATGGGTACAATGTAGACACCTATATGGAATACTTCTCAGGTGAAGGACACAGTTACAACCTGGACTTGATTTTACACATGCAAGCAATGTAACATATTGGTACATACCTTTATATTAATAAAATAATGCAGTAGAAGGCATATGTATTGAATCCATATTGAAAATTGATATAATTTAGATTTTTGTTTCTTCCAAATCCCATGTTCAAATTTGATCCCCAGTGTTGAAGGTGGGTCCCAGTGGGAGATATTTGGGTCATGAGTGGTGGCTGCTAAAGAATGGCTTGGTACCACTCTTAAAATAATGAGTGAGCTCTCACTCTCTTAGTTCCCATGATAATTGCTTGATAAAAAAAAGCCTGGCACTTCCTTCTCTTTTCCTAGCTTCTGTGTTCTCACCATGTGACATTTGCACATGCCAGCTCACCTTCTCTCCTTTCCCTTCTACCACAAGCAGAAGCTTCTTGAAGCCCTTGCCAAAGCTGCTGCTGCCACTGTGGTTCTTAGACAACCTGCAGAACCATGAGCCAAATAAACCTCTTTTCTTTATAAATTACCCAGCTTCAAGTACTCCCTTACAGCCATGCAAATGAATTAAAGCAAATATTCTCCTGGATTAACCATATATGATAAGCTTCAAAACAAATCCCAACACATTTAAAAATATCTATTTTAACTAGAATGAAATGAAGATAAACATCTGTAATAGACAAAAAACTAAAAACTTCATCAATTTGTGGAAATTACATAGCATAGCCTTGAACAATGAGTCAAAGATGAAAATACAGGGAATGTAGCATATACTTAGAGTCAAATGAAAATAAAAATAACACATTCTAATGTATGGGATGTAGCAGTCATAGGAAAATTTATACTGTAAGTATCTACATTAAGAAAAAAATATCAAATCAAAAGCCTAACTTTACCTTTAATGGAATTAGAAAAGGAAGTCTAAAATAACGTGAAAGCTAGCACAAGGACAAACATAATAAAGATTAGAAAGAAGGTAAATGAAATAGAGAATAGAAAAGCAATAGAGAGAATAAATGAAACAAACAAACAAAAAAGCTAAAGTTGATTTTTTGAGAAGATCAACAAAGCTGACAAACCTCAGCCAAAAATTAATTGGATAAAGTCCAATAAAATTAATTGGATATTAGCAGGAAGGATTACTGTTATTAAGAAGTCAAAACTATATAAAATGTCAATCTATAGATTTAACACAATCCCTAAATATTCAGAATCCTTTTTTTGTTTGCAGAAATTTAAAAGCTAATCTTTAAATGTGTATAGAATTGCAAAATCAAGTTTACATTATGGATAAAGAATAAAATTGTGGACTATACATTCAATAGACCATTACAGTTCTGACAGTTATATCTGCAAACTAGTCTGAGATAAAGTGCTACATGTCTCATTGCTGAGCATCACTCCAGTTACTTTAAAAGAACTCCCCTTGCAAAGCAATTTTGTAATTGAATGACCAGAAGAGCTGTCATTGTACAGCACACAAAGTCACACACAAAACAATAATGAAGGCCACCCAACAAGATGTCACTACATGTTAACATGAACACAGCTGGGAGATTCTGATATACTAAGTTTATGAAACCTGACCAAGTGTTTGTACAGTGCTGCCAATGGAAAGAACATGGTGGCAAGTTCATGAACTTAATTGTTAGAGACAACAGGTCTGGTGACCATTTCAGAAATGGAGTCCCCAAATTATTTTGAAGGGTGGACTAGGTGCTGGTATAAGTGCATAGCTTCAAAAGAGACCATAGTGATGTTCATCAATGAGGTATGAAATATGAAGCAGTTGTTCTAGGATGAGTTCACAAATTTAATTATCAGACCTTGTGTCAGCCATAAAAAAGAATACTTTTTTTTTTTTCAGATAGAGTTTCATGCTGTTGCCCAGTCTAGAGTGACATGGCATGAGCAACCTCAAACTTAGAGTCAGTTCAACCTCAAACTCAGTTCAAGTGATCCTTCTGCCTCAGCCTTCTAATAGCTCAGATTGTAAGAACCTTCACAAGACCTAGCTATTTTTTTTTCTATTTTTAGTAGAGATAGGTCTCCCTTTTGCTCAGGCTAGTCTTGAACTCCTGAGGACAATGGATCTTCCTACCTGGGCCTCCCAGGTTGCTAGATTATAGGTGTGAGCCACCATGTCTGGCCTGAAATTCTTCTATATGCTAAAACATGGGTGAACCTTGAAGACATTATGCTAAGTGATATAAGCTATATAAATAAAGAACAAATATTGTTATGATTTCACTTATATAAATATCTATAATAGGCAAATTAACAGAAACAGAGAATAGAAGTTATGAATTAGAAGCTGAAGCAAGAGAGAAATGGATGCAGAGTTTACATTTACAGTGAGTAAAAATGTGGAAATTATGGATGATGGTCATGGTCACACAGCATTGTGATTGCAATTAATATCTCTGAATGGCTCACTTGAAACAAGTTAAAATGGAAAATTCTGTATTTTATATATGTTTCTACAATTAAAAATTTAAGCAAACAAGCCCAAGCTTAGACTTTTACTACTCTTTGTTGCAATTTTGATATTAAACAGGTCACATAACCTCTTCTTAAGTTTATTCATTTAAAAATTGAAAATAGTAATGTTATCCTTATATAGTATTTTTAAAGTATAAAGTAGACAAATTTCATGGCACATACAAAGTGCCTAGAAGAGCACCTTGGCCATATTGTGTGGTTCACATATAGGCATTTCTATCATCTTATTTCCTTCCATTTCCACTTTTGCCTTTTTTCATTAATAGGTTAATTTATTTTTTTAAAATGACTCAATGTCCAGTAACTTTTTAATAAACATTTTTTTGTTTGTTTTAGCATTGTGTTTAATTTTTAGAAATGGTATGAATAGAGTTCTAATATAATGCACACTGAGTTTTCTGTCCTTGATCTATCTCAGGATTCTAGTAAGGATTTCACATTACACTTAGTCATCATTCCTTGTTAGACTGCTCTTGGTGGCCATGGTTTCTCACACATGTTTTGTTCTCAAAGACATTAACAGTCTTAAAGAGTCAATTTTGCAGAATGCCCTTTTTGAAATTTGTCTGGTATTTTTAGTAGAACTGACCTGAAGTTTTGGTTTGGGGTGGAAAGACCAAAGTGGTAATTTTATCAGATTCTATCAAAGACTCATATTATCAACTTGACAGTGCAGTTAATGTTAGCCTGAATCACTCATCTGGGGTAATGTCTGTCACATTTCCACTACACCATTACTCTTTAGAAGGAGGTCACTATTTTCAGCCTACACTTACAGGGTTAGAACTTGGGCTCATTTTTTAGAGAATTGTGTATCTACCTAAATTATATGGAATTCTGTATGGAAGTTCTATTATCTCTCATTTATTTATTTATTCTATTATTTATATCTGTATAGACTCATTATTTTATACTTTGTGTCATAATTCAAGAATATTTTATATTTTTCATTGCTAGAATTTATGTACCTTTGACCATTGGAAGTTCTTTCGATTGGCTCTTGTGTTCCTTTGACATACCTCTGTAATTGTATTTTATTTTAGCACTTTTTACTTTCTGATGTTACAAGATGTTCTGAGATCATCTTGTTAATTCCTTTCTTCAGCCCTAAAACCAGCCAATTCTCTTAAGCACTCTGGTTCCTTCTATTGAAAATGTTAGAAACCAAGATGTGGACATGAGGTGTGCTCATTGCTACTGGGATGTTATTTCTTCCAGCCTCTCAGCTGAAAGAGTGAAGACATATGCAGTATCTAATAATCTGTGCATTTACAAATACCTATAAATATATATTTCTATATGTATTGATATGCTTCAATAGTAAACATAAGTTTATATTGTTATCATTACCATATGGATCATTCTAGTCTTCTCCCTGTGCTTAACTGGGGCTGTAATATTCCACTCCAAAATAAAGAAACCAGGCTTCCACCATCTTCCACACCCATTATGTAAGTTTTCATTTTCAGGATATATGTACATTGGTTTTAGAACTGATAACATGTATCTGTGTGGGAAACTCTTTTACCAACTTCAGTAGTGCTTGTGAACTGTTCCTTTTGTCTTTGATATTATATACTGTACTCATTTACTAAAGCACACAGGCCAACACCTTTTCCCCTTCATCCTTTTAGTAAAGATGCTTGATGCATTTGTAATATTGTTAGACTCATATCTCACAGCCTTTATTCTACCTTAGGTTTTCTCAAACTTCTAAATTGTTTTTCTTGGCTTGCATGCATTAGCATTCACTCTTTTTGCTGTAAAGTTCTATGAGATTTGACAAATGTCTGGTGTCATGTATACATCATTGCAGCATCATACAGAATAGTCTCTGTCCTTCACCTATTTAAACCTCCAGGGCTGAACGGGCAAATGCTGATCTATTTATTCTTTGAAATTTCATCATTTATAGAATGTCATATAAATAAAATTACACATTATACGGCTTTATTTCTTCTTGTTTTCAGGCTGCTTTTTACATATCAATATACACTTAAAGTTCATTCATGTATCTGCATGACTTAATGGCACATTCCTTATTATCACTGAATAGTATTCCATTGTATAGATATACTATGGTTTATTTACTCAACCTTTGAATGGCAGCTTTATAGCTTCCAGTTTTTGCCTATTATAAATAATCCTGCTATAAATTTTGTACATAGGTTTTTTGTTGTTGTTGTTGTTGATTCATTGTGTGCATAGGGTTTTTGATGAACCATTGTTTTAAAATCAGTTAGCTACATTCTTAGGAACATAATTTTGTTTTGTAAGGTAAAATTATGCTTGCCTTTGTAAGAAACTGTCAACATTCAAAGTGACTGCGCCAATTTGCATGTTCACCAATAATGAGTGAGGGCCACTCTTGTTTTTCATCTTTGCCAGCAATTTGACATGACAGATTGTACAGATTTTAGCTATTGTTAAGGCCTTTAGTGATATCTATTTGTTATTTTTATTTGAATTTTCCAGTGAAAAATGAGGCTGTGAATCTTTTCATATCCTTACTTACAATCTTCTTTGGTGAACTATCGGTTCAGTTATTCTGCCCATTTTAATTGATTTGTTTGTATATCTATAATTTCTTGTATGTTTTATATACAAGTCCTTTATCAGGTATGTCCTTTCTAACATTTCCTCTAGTCTGTGATTTGTGTTTTGATTCTATTAATAGTATTTTCACAGAGTAAGAATTAATCATTTTAATAAAGTCTGACTTATCTAGGTTCTTTTTTTTTTCTCTTTGTTTCATGGACTGTGCTTTTGTCTTATGTACATAAAGTTACCACCAAACCAAAGGACACATTGATTAGTCTATCTTCATCTATTTTCTTCTAGTTATTTTGCTTTTACATTTTATATATAGGTCTATGATTAAATTTCAAGTTACTTTTTATTTAAGGTGTAAAGTCTAAGTTAATTGTTTTTTTCACATAAGCTTCCAGTTTTTCCAACCTTACTTGTTGGGAAGTCTATCAATTTTGTGACTTTGTAAAAATTCAGTTGATTATGTTTGTGTGAGTCTATTTTTGGACTCTCTGTGTTGTCATATTGATCTATATTTCTATTATTTTTCTAATACCACATTTTCAGGTTTTGAAATCAGAAGGTGAAAGTCCTTCAGTGTTGTCCTTCTCCTTCAGTATTGTGCTGATTATTGTAGATGTTTTGTATTTCCACATAACGTATGGAAATGTTTGCCAAGATCTACAAAAGGGCTTGCTTGGATTTTGACTAAAAGAATTAACACCATAATATTGAATCTTCCTACCTATGAAAACAAAATATTTCTCTATTTCTTTATAAATTTCTTTTGACCTTCCTTCAATGTTCTGTGAATGTCAGCATACAGATTATCTATCTATCTATACACACACACATCCATATACAAATAAACACTGTATGTATGTATAAACACATGCACTGTATGTCTAGAAAAATTATGTATACATGTGTATGTGTGTGAATCTATATATTAGATTTATTTGCAAGTATATCAGTTTTAAAGCTGTTATAAAGACTTTTTAGAAATTCCAACCCTGCCAGGAGCAGTTTTTATTTATTTATGTGTTTTATTTTATTTTTTTGAGACAGAGCCTCACTTTGTTGCCCTTGGTAGAGTGCTGTGGGGTCATAGCTCACAACAACCTCAAACTTACGTGCTCAAGAGATCCTCTGGCCTCAATTTTCATTTTCAGTAGAGACGGGGTCTTCCTCTTTATCACTGAGTACTATTCCATTGTATAGATATACCATGGTTTAATCACTGAATACTACTCAATGATTCTAGCAGTCTGGAAGACCAAGGCAGA
>NW_003852454.1:9313456-9361290 GCF_000181295.1 Otolemur garnettii | reverse complement strand
TTTTTTTTTTGAGACACAGTTTCACTATGTTGCCCTCAGTAGAGTGCTGTGGCATCACAGCTCACAGAAACCTCAAACCCTTGGGCTTAAATGATTCTCTTGCTTCTGCCACCCAAGTAGCTGGGACTACAGGCACCTGCCACAATGCCCAAATAGTTTCTTTTCCTTTTTTCCTAACTCTTAACAAATTTATTTACTTTTTTTCATTTCATTGACACTTTATTTATTTATTTACTTTTTATTAAATCATAAAGAGGTAGATCATATATACATTAATGAATTTATGGGGTACGATGTACAGATTTCATATATAATTTGGAATGTTTACATCATACTAGTTAATATATCCCTCACCTCATTTACTTAATTATTGTGTTAAGACATTTATGCTCTATACTTAATAGATCCAACATGTACCCTTGCCCAACTACTTTCTTGTTGCAGTTATTTTAGCTGTCCTGGGCTGGGTTTGAACCCGCCACCCTTGGTGTATGTGGCTGGTGCTGTAACCACTGTGCTACAGGTGCCGAGCTGCAGGTGGATTGTTTGAACTCATGAATTTGATACTAGCTAGAACAAGTATGAGACCTTATCTCTACTAAAAATAAAAACTGAGGCAAGAGGATCTCTTGAGCCCAAGAGTTTGAGGTTGCTGTGAGCTATGATCCCATAGCACTCTACCAAGGGCAACAAAGTGAGACTGTGTCTCAAAAAAATAAAATAAAACACATAAATAAATAAGAATTCTGATCCCAATTCCAAATACCCATTGCTGGTATGTAGTAATGTAATTGAATTTTGTATGTTAAACTTGTATCTTTTGACCCTGCTAAAATACACACTTAATTCTAGAAGTATTTTAGCAGATCTTTTTTTGTTTTCTGCATATTTAAGCAAGACACTAAATAAATTTTGAAAATATACGCCTTATATCACTGATATTTTAAAATCATTGATACTTTATGGAAGGATACAGAATTATTAGTAGTATTGGTAGTAATGATAATAATAATAGCAAGAGCATAGGACATTTACACGCCAAGCACTCTTCTGAGCTCCCTTCATGTACTGCTTTTTCGTCTAATCCCTTTCATTCTAAGATAGCTCTCATTTGTCTTGTGACATACAATCAAGTGTCAGGCTGAAGGAAGACAATATACATGGTACCACTTGCAAGTGAAACTTACTTGTGAATTCTGAGAGAGTCCATTTTTTAAACCTGCACAACACTTCAATTCTCAAATATGTATCTGAAATATTAAATCATTTTTATTAATGTGTATTCATTTTATTCTTTCAATAGCCATTTTTCATGCCTAGGATTTTCCAGGTTTATTAAAATACATGTTATTTTCAAACAAAGGTGGATTCACAGCTATAAATGTGGACATTCTTAATATTGTTATTCTAGCCTGGTATAATCAAAGTACTTTAACTTTGTTTTTTCAGGAAAAAACTATAATAGCTTTATTAGAAGCTATACAAATATACTTTAAATTTTGTTTACTTAAACATTTTAAAACTTTAGAAAATTTAAAAAGCTTCTGTTCTTTACAACTAAAATCACAAATAACTGTGGTTCCTTAATGGAAAAGAATAAGGGATACAACCTTAAAAGCTTTTAAGAAAACTTGTATATTGTTTGATATGTGTGCTGCTGAACTTGTAAGTGATGCGTGGAAAATACCATTTTAAACAAGGTGCTAGAAAACATTGTTAATTAAAAGATAATTTGGACCCAAGAAGCACTCCAAAATATCCTTGAAAAATTATGACTGAAGAATCAAACCTCTAAGCTTTTTCATTAGCATGTGAACTGTCTCCAGAATAGATTTCCAGATTCACAGGAATTACAGTTATTTGTTTTGGAGTTACTAATACTACATGCCCTAAAAGGAGGGACTCCATAGATATTGATGGTCTGGCTGTGAAGGGAAGACACACAAAAGTCACCAGCAACTATTTGTAACTAGTATGATTCTCATTTCAGTAACTTAGATAATAAGGAGTATAATTTTCTTTGTTCACCTATTAAATTCAAATTTATTTCTGTTTTTGGTTCTTATTCCACCAGATAGCAGAGATCTGCTCACAATTAAACAGTATTACTTCTCTCTTTCCTCTTTTTTTTTTGATTTATTGTGTTTCTGAATTCTGGAAATCTTAAGTAGAGCCAAGGCAGTGGATATGGTGACTAGGGCACAGCTGCTATTGACGTCTGCTGGCAATAATGTTTTAATGTCCTCCTGTCTTCCCATATTGCCCTACCTGGGCTACCGTCGAATTAATTATTGGACTTCAACACTGCAGTCTGGTCCTAAGGGTCTTACTCTGCTCCTAACAGGTTCTACTTAGTAATATATTTGAAAAAATAATTCCGGAAATACCAAGAAAACTCAAAAGAAAAACAACAATGAAAATAAAAGTACAATATTATTAGTTTCACTGTCTTTTTAAGATTGAATATATAAATTAAGAAGGAACATTGATTCTCTTAAGTTATAAGCTAATCATAAAAACAGAGCTGAAAGAGACCCTATATAACAATTGGCTGGCTTTTTATTTCACTAATAAAAGATAAAAGGGACCAAAAATGACACACCAAAATAAAAAAATAGAAAAATGATTCACTAATTATATATA
Organism: Otolemur garnettii; assembly: GCF_000181295.1. NCBI lineage: Eukaryota > Metazoa > Chordata > Mammalia > Primates > Galagidae > Otolemur > Otolemur garnettii. The sequence continues at coordinate 9,358,647 of NW_003852454.1, read as the reverse complement.
CACATGCACTGACACACACATAAACACCTACACACATGGTGTATACACACATTGTCACCCAGCACATATTTACTGATTATTCACGAACTATCAGGTCAGGAATACAAAGATGAATAAAGCATGATAGGTAAGATGCATGTTTCTCAAATAGTGTAATGAGATTAGTTTGGAAAGACAGACAAATTGGGGCTTAAGGAAGAATATTAGTCAAATAAATCTAAATTCTGATTCCATTTTTGACACTGATATTTACTATTTGGTATATATGTACTATTTATAGAAAAATAATATATACACACACAATCTGGGGATGTTTATTAATTAAAGCTATTCCTTACTATTTACAAAGAGACAAGCTAACAAGAAAAAATGTAATTGACTTTAAAATCCTCACTAAGATTTAAGTTTCCCCTCTTTTTCAGAATTCTGATATGTTGGCCGGGCAGAAGACACTACTTGTGGAACACAGGATCACAGGTGCAGTATTCGTCCTGTTGGGCATGGGGTGACTTGAGCTTCACTTACTGGGGAAAGCTGGTCCCCCTGATCCCAACAGGCTGAAGCTGTCATAATATTTTTTCTTTTTATTTCTGGAGCTGGTCATAGCTCAGGTAAGCATGGCAGGCTGTTCACATGAATCTCCTATATCTGCTTCCTTAAATTCAGGAAGGGAGCCCACTGGCTGTCTATCCAAATTCTAAGTTTCTATTTCCCATTGTTTAGTCTTCATGTTCTTCTAAATCTCTTTTCCCTGGGGGAACCAGAGATTTCCTGTCCCCGTTCCTACATTGACATTGTTTAGAATTTGCCTGTTTTTGTCCAGTGTGCGTTTCTCTAAGTTTTTGGATTGGATTTGTGGTTTGGATTTTTAAGGGGGTTGTCTCAAGCCCCTCAAAGAGGGGTAAAAACTTCTTGATGCTGCTGTAAATCATCCTTCTCTTTCTTGACACTACAAGGGGGTCATTTCTACCTGTACGGTCCCGAGAGTGGCCTTTAGTGTTCTTCTTTGGAGAGGGACCAAAGAAGACTTGGTCCCTGATCAAAGCAGAGGATTGCAACCCCAAGGCATTTTTTCCCATGAGAAGATTTGTGCTGCTTGCTCTTACTCACAACCCCTTCCTCAGAGGCTCACCTAACATCCTTCTTGACCAAAGCCTGGTCTGTCCTGAAGGGTGTGATCCTTTCTCGGCTCCCAGTGTGGAACAATGGTCCTTCTTGGGGAATATGCAATGGTTCAGAATTATCCTCTGAGGATGGGTAGATGAAGGGGTCTGACCATAGCCTGAATCAGAAGTTTCCAAGTCTGAAGAAGGAGATGGTGATACCCTGTGGCTCCTCGTTTTCTCATCTCTCGTCTTGTGACTGTGAGATACTTTGGAGATCTCTCAGAAAATGCTCTGCGTTTTGCTCCATCTGTGGTCTGTGCTGTAGAAGGTACTACTGGTGTTGTTTCACTTTCTGTTTCCCTTTCCTTCCACAGAGATCCCTGTGATGATTTCACAAACTGTTATTCTCAAGGTTTTGACAAGTGTACAGTAATCCCACCTAATGTGCACAACGTGAGGGTGTTCAGCACGACCCCTGGGAGAAGAGGTCAACTACTACAAATTGAACTCTAATTTGGAATTGAAAACAATGTAACTTAAACATTTGCACCCTCCTATTAATTTGAAATAAAAAATACTAAAACTGAAAAGCAAAAGAAAATAAAAAACAGACCCCATGTATTCGTATCACAGGAAATAATTCCACTGCTTTAAAAATCCTGTGCTTTGCTTATTCATCCACTTTCAAACACCAGACTGCTTCATAATTATTGCAACTATCTAATTCCTTTTCTTGTCTCTTGTATAATTGTCTTTCACTTCACTTATCATACTTTTATATAAGCATATATATGCATTATTTTGAAAAAAATATTAACTGCAAAATAAATTAAGAATAAGGACGCTAGAAGACTTCATCTACCCTCCCTTTTTTCTTGTCTAATGTTCCTCCTTTCCCTGTATAGATCTGCATTTCTGACCTATACCAATTTCCTTTTTCCTGAGGAAATTTTTTTTTTAACATTTCTTGCAAGGCAGATCTACCATCAACAAATTCCCTCAATGTTTATTTAGCTAAGAACACCTTTGTTTTCCTTCCCTTCTTTTTTATTTCAAATTAATATGAGAGTATAAACATTTAGGTTACAGTGTTCTTACTTCCAAGGCCAAGTTCAAGTTGTAGAAGGGCCCTTCACCCAAGGCGGATGCTGAATAACCACGCACGGTGCACATTAGGTGAGAGCCCGCCAAACGCCCTCCCTGCTCTCTCAGTCACTTCCCCGCAGCAGCCCCTCCCTGCTCCTTCACTTTTGAGGGATAGTTTTACAGAATACATAATTCCAGGTAGGGGTTTTTTTTTTTTTTCCTTAACACTTTGAATGTTTCACTCCTCTCTCTTCTTGCTTGTGTGGTGATTGAAGAATAGTTGGATGTTACTCTAAATTTCACTCCTCTGTAGGCAGGTGTTTCTCACCTCTGGCTTCTTTTAAGAATGTTTTTTTTCTTTGTCTTTGGTGCTCTGCGGTTGGAATACAATCTGCTTAGGCATAGGTGTTTGTGTGTTTGTTTATTTCTCCATTTATCCAGCTTGGTGTTCTGTGAGCTTCCAGGACGTGCACTTGGCGTCGGACAGTGATTTGAGGAAATGTTCAGTCATTATTACTTCTAATATTTCTTCTGTTTTTTTCTTTATTCTCCTGGTTTTCTCATTACGTGAATGTTATATGTTTTTTAGTTTTCCCACAGTTCTTGGATTGTCTGTTGTGTTTTATTATTCAGTCTTTTTCTCTTTGCTTCTCAGTATTGAAAGTTTTGAAGGGCATGTCCTCAAGGTCAGAGATTCTTTCTTTAGCCGTGATCAATGATCTACTATTATACCCATCAGAGGCATCCTTCACATCTGTTACAGTGTTTTCATCTATAGTGTGGCTGATTTTTTTTTTTTTTTTTTTAGAATTTCTGTCTCTCTAACTACATTACCCATCTGTTCTTATATGTTATCTACTTTTTTCTTTAATTAAATCTCTTAGCATATTAATCATAGGGTTTAAATTTGTGGCTTAATAATTCCAGTGTGCCTGCCATATCTGAGCTTGGTTCTGATGTTTGCTTTGTCTTTCCAAATTGACTCTGTTTCCTTTTCAGTATGCCTTTTCATTTTTTTATCGACACATGGACATGGTGTACTATAGCTAGGGAACTATGGAAAATATGCCTTTAGTAATGCAGTGGTGAGATTTGTGGGGAGGTTCCATAGGTAAGTTCAAGTCTTTTAGTGAGGCTGTACATCTTGGCTGTTAAGTGCACAAAGGCCTTGCAATCTTTTTCAAAGTCTTAGATGGGACGGGATGGCTGGAGGGGCTGACGTTGTGTATTTTCCCTCTGCCAGGTTAGTTAGGGTTTGACAACACCCAATAGGGAAGTTACTAGTAAAATGGTTTCTTTTAAGGAAAGGCTTTGTTAACTGCCAAATGCTCTGGTGTATTTCAAAATGGACAATTTCCCCTTATCCTTTCTTGAAGATGAGGGGATTGTCCTCTGAACTTCACTGAGATAACCTGGTGGAACTGCCTCCCACATCTCTTGCCCCCAGCGTAGCCCACTCCACACCCGCAGCATCTGTCCATTACAGTTCAGGCTTTCCGACCCTCGCATGGCCCCAGTGGTCAGATACTACCTCACAACCTCACGTCTTCAATCCACGTTCCCAAAGGGTCCGGTTGTGTTTCATTCCTTTGTGAGTCCTTGCATAATATTATCCCATTTTTATTTGAGTTAAGAAGTTTAGACCAGTTTATTTCATGCATGCTACCTTCACAAAGATAGTACAACACTATCTAGATGATTAGGGAGGAAATCCACACCCCAGGATTGCCCACATGCTGTCAGTGAGGCCAAAAGGTACATGACATGCCTAGTACAAAATCCAGAAATACCAGGAGATTTCTCAGTGGGCAGCATGAAAGGGTGTTATAGAAAGGAGGGCAAAAAAACTGAAACAATTTGCCAGAATTTTGGAAAGCTGAGCTAGGGCCGTATGTGGAGGAGTAGGGGCCAGCAAAGCAATGGGAAGCTGTCTGCACACTCACTACCCCACATAAGAACCACAGACAGAGTAAGAACCCCTATTTTCTAACTATCAAACTAAGACCATTTCTGCCACTCTATATTGCCTCAACGATTGTTCACTTTAGCTTTGCATCTGATGTTTAATGCCAACAGCATCCCTTATAAGACCTGCCCGTTGGTCTAAATGAGTGAGGGTGTCAGCTTTGGCCAGTATGTTGAGTTGTATACATCCGTGTGAGAGCCTAACTTTTTTACTGTCTCAGCTAACCATTCATGAGCTCAGATTCAGACGGCTGTGGAACACCAAATAGGTGCATGCAAAAGCTTTGTCTGAAAATGGGATCAGACCATGTTTATTATGGCAATTGGAAAGGGTGGTGGATCAGACATGGCGAATTTGGAATGAAATTTTGGTGTTTAGAGTAAGATAATAATATCCTGGTAATAATAATAATAATTATTATTTTAATTATTATAATAATAATTCCAGCTGTACCATCTACTAGTTAAAAAAAAAAAGAACAATAAAACAAACAAAAACCCCAAAATAGAAAAGTGGACTGCTCCTTTAAGTCTACTTAATGTGAATAAAAATGAAATTAAGGCAAATAAAAGTCATATATGTACTTTTGTTTTCCAGGGTCATGCATGTATTATAAGTAAAGCACCAGATTTATTTCTTAAAATTTCTTATTTGAATAAATAAAAATAGCCTTTTCCTCTTAGATGGCTACGGACTTTGGGTGCAAAAGCCTTCCCAATAATTTGGTTTCCCCCAAACATATTTCATCACTATTGTCACAGTGTTCTCAAGAGCAGGGGCCCTGTGGTACTTACTCCGTGTGGCACAGTTCTAGGTATCTACAAAGTACTAAGCAAATATTTATTTCAGCCTAAAATAAGTTTAACTTAAATTAAGATACAGAGACAGGGATGGCAGACTATTGATAATTCTGTTAATGAGAGAAAATGGAGTTATCTATTATTGATGGATGGGCCATGAGTGCCAGACAGAAAAAAAAGCTAATCTAACCAGCCAAAGCATATTTACTTATTAGGAGTCTTTGGTGTCATTCCTTCAACAAGCTCCAGATGCTATGCACGATATTTTTAAAGCATGAAATATTCAAAAATAGCACTGGAGTGGTTGGGGGGAAAATTGTAAAAAAAAAAATCAGTGATGATTAAGAAAAGTTGGGAAGAGCAGGCCACAGCAACTTTTTAAAATTGACTTTACATTGAGAACTTTAATGCACATGGAAAATTTTATGAACACATGTATAACTCAGTAAACTGCTCTGAAGTTTACAGCCACCTAATATAACTACCCTATCAAAGGAAAGGGCATTGCCAACACTTCCAGTGGCCCTGAGCACCCCTTCAGGGTCATAACCCTCTCCTCCCATAGAGGTAATGTCATCTTCCTGGTATGAAAATCACCTTTTCGCTTTGTTTTACATACAGGTTTATCATCTTACAAATCAGCAACAACTGAAACTAAATATTTAGCTTTACATGCTCTTAAGTTTTATATAATTTGAACCATAATACATGTATATTTATACATATGTAATCAGTAATAACATTTTAAAATATCACCAAGGACTCGCAGTACATCTTGTTTTTAAAAAATACCATGTCTTCATTAGCCATGTCCATGGACAAGGCCTGAAGGTAATGACGAAGCCAGTAACAATGAGCCCTCCTCGCACACAGATAATACAATATTCTACACAGGACTCTTGGACAAATGAAGGGCCAGTTCCCAGTCTGAAACAAGAAATGCACCAGAGGAGTCTGAAATAACTTGCTATACCTGAAAATATGGATGCTGTCCACCACTGTGGACAGGGAACACATGCAGATCTCGGAGATAAGAAGGAGCTTGTTACTGCAGGTGAACGTAGCCACAGGGAGTGATGGGTGCATGATAAGATGAATGAATGTACACCAGGTCAGACAGGTGAGTGGCTGAATTAACGTACACACAGGCAAGCGCCCTCTCACCTTCCCTTCGGCCTGTTTGTCCTAAGCAGGTTTTAAGGCCAATTTGAGATTTCATCTGCTCCATAGAATTCTTCCTGATCACATGACTACAATGATTGGCTGACAGCTCTCTATTTCATTGACATGATCAGAGCAACAGATACATGAACAGGAGGAAAAAAAACATAAAAAAATAAAATAAAAACATATAGCATATTCCTATTTTTTTATTGTTGTTTGAGGAAGTTTGGGGCATTAGTCATTGTTTTGTTTCACCAAATTAGCTCCTTATATTCCAGTGATTTAAGTTTTCCAACAGCTCTGCATCATCCCCGGGTACAGAGCAAGCTGCCTGTGTGAGTCTGATCTCTGGAGCGTCCTACTTCACCTGCCGTATCTTTCTCCTACTCTCAATTTGTTAGTTCCCTGCCTACACTTGTGATTCCTCTTTTACGTGGAAAGAATTCCACTGTTGCCGGAAATAGTGTCTCCTGCCCATTAGCCCTGCCCTTTGCCCTGGTTGGTTAATTCTTTAATAGCTTTATGTCACTCTTCAATAGGCAAGACTCACTTCAGAAGTAAACTTTGCCTGGTTCCACCAAGTTATAATGACTTGGTGTCAAATACGGTATCCACAGAGCTTCTCATAGGGCCTAGAATAGAAAGTGATGGACCAGTATTTACTTATTACATTTTCAGTTAATGGTTGATAAGTGCTTTCTTTAAAAAGAAAAAGTTTAAACAAGCAGCATTCTATTATCTCAGTCAGGTTGGTTGACTGTCAGAGATGTTTACTTAAAGTAATTATGTCTATACATGCAAAATTATACATGCATTTAATGTATTAACATATTTAAAACCTAACTCAGATGATTTTTTTTTTTTTTATTGAATGGTAACTGTGTACATTGATGCACTTTGGGGGTACAATGTGGTGTTTTCACACACAATCCATGACATTTCCATCAAACTGGTTGACATAGCCTTCATGTAACTTTCTTAGTTATTTTGTCAAAACATTCATATTCTACTCGTAGAAAGATTCACTTGTAGCCTTGCAAGATGAACCACAGAAGTGAACCCTCGAATCCCTCTCCCTCCACCTTCTCCCCCCTCCCTCCCCCCTCCCCATATCCATAGGTTGTTATTGATTGTATCTAGAAAGGCCAAAGGTCTCTGGTTAAGGTAGAAAAGCCCCATTTATAAGACAAGAACAATACACGAGCACCTGGGTTAGGAGTCGGTTAATATTTGGCCAGTTTTTTTTTGTTTTTTTTAAATTTCAGACTATTACAGGGTTTTAAAAGTTTTGGTTACATGAATTGCTTTGTGAAGTTTAAATCTAAGTTATAAGTGTGCCCTTCACCCAGGTGGTACACATCGTACCCACTAGGACCACTGGTTTTAGACTTGAACCTAGGGCGACTCTTCAGCAAGAAGCCGCACATTTGTGTACAACTATTTTAGACAATCGCCGGAAACCTTCACAAACTATTTACTAGCACAGGTGAAGGGGCTGGCTTGAGAATGTTTTCAGAAATGAAGTACATTAACCACATTTTTTGGGTCCTATAGAAATGGCTTGTAATACTTTTTCCTTTGCCTTTAATTTCATACCTTTTTAAGCCCAGTGGGAAATCTCAGTTGAACTAGTTCTTTTCTCCTTTCTAGTAGAATTTATTATAATTGTTTTTATTGAAATTTGTTTTACCTCCTAAAGTCCTGAGATATTGGCTGTGCATATCAGTCAAAATTTTATTGCATTATCTCGTAACTTTTTAAAATAATTGATCGGACAATAAAAATAAAAATGGACATTAATTATGTTCAGGAAAGTTTTACCTTTTCTTCAGCTTGATATGTGTTTCTTCCCCAAATGCTTAAAATTGCTAAAAACAACTTCATAGTACCAATAATAAATTTGAGGAACTAAGTTGAGTAGATATAAAATGACAAATTTAACTGCATTTATATTAAAGCACTTTTCTACTCATCAGAATGAGATGGGAAAATTAATATGTAAACCATTAAGTTATTCCCAGACGCATTGTGCTGAAATAAATATTTGGTGATGTTTTCACAAACATTTTATTCTAATCTCGAAGGATATGCTTTAGCAAAATTACTTGACTACGTTCAAATGATTTTCATTAAAATATTATGTATTTTGAAAGATGTAACATGAATTATATTCATATTACCTTTTTCCCATGTCCTTTTTCCTATTGCTACAGTGCAGGAGATGAGACCACCGGACAAACTGAGCCAATAGGCGTCTTGTCATGAACGCTGGCCAGTCTGACTTGCCTTCTAAGGTCAGAAAAGCCGCACTGACCAGCTTGGGGACAGAGTTTTTACAGGGCAACTTATGCAAACTAAAAAACAATAAGCAAGCAGCCAGATTTCGCAACTGGTATGCACAGATGCAAATTTATGGCATTTACAGTTAATAACAGTTACTAGTTCAGCAATATATATATTGCTGATATATATATATATATATATTTTTTTTTTTTTTGAGAACAATGGAATCAGCAAGACCCTAAGGCACCACCAAGGAGGCCTCATCCTGTTTTCCTAATCTTTGCCCCATTACCTCACCCTTCTTGTTTTTACTTTCCCCAGTGCTGGGAGGGTGGATATCAGTTCAGGTGGGCTCAGTTTCCCTTTTGTCCACCATCTCCCTATCTTTCATATATTATTTCACATTCATTTCTTTTCTTGACTGTTTTGTTACAACATTTCCATTTACGGTACGGAAGAGTGTAGAAACTGATTCATCAGGAAATTTTTATTATTATCATAATTTTCTTTTTAATTCTCAGCTACCATGCAAATAAAATTAACTTCTATAACTAAATTTAATGCATTCTTTAATAATTAAAAATGCAAACTGCAATCTGTTTATTCCTTGGAGGATTTTATGTTAAAATCAGATAGATGGGATTTCAACGTAATTGAGGGACTTGTGGGACATTTCTGGGCTTAAGGTTTTTCATTTGTAAAATTAAGATTTATTACCACCTTCAATAAAGAGGCATCATTATGAGATTATTATTTGTGTACTTGCCGTTCACCAACATGTGAAGCATTACTTCTGGTAATATTACAAAACTCAGTGCTCTGGGGGCTCATTTTTCTTAACTGCTGGCAAATCAGTTTTCCATAATACCAGATGTGTCCGGGGACCCCATGGAGACAGTCATTCAGGAAACGGAGGTTTTGTGCACACCTTGAACGTCCATCTGGCTCTGGAGATTATTTTCCTTTCAGAAGTCTCCAGTTTGCTTTGCTGTGATCACCTGTAGTGTGTTCTTGAAGTGACCTATCCTCACGATATGTTTTTGTTCCCCTATATTCTTTCCAAGCTTCAATGTGAATTGTTTGCTTAATTCTCCACAATATTAGCTGAGATCCAGTTATACTGTTTTTGATAAAGACTCGTGATAATAGAAAAGAAGTAAAACTTACACAGTGGCCCTCTAGCTAGTGGCATCCCTCAGGACCTGCAGGTCCAGACACAGCGTTGAATACACCATGATATCCTAATATCATATATCGTAGTTAATCAAGGCGCAAGATCCACTCAGCTTTCAATACGGAGAACTTCCTGGGAACTGGGCACTGTCATGATTGCTGGAAAAACACTAAGCAAAACACAACAAAACAAAACTCTCAAAAACTTTGAAGTGGACTCTTGCCTGGCCATTTCTTTAATGGTGCTAAAATAAACATAGTGTGAAATTTACTATTTTAACCACTTTTACATCAATGTTACAAAAACATTAAGTTTGTTTACACTGTGGTGCACACATAACCACCATCCATTTCCACAACACTTTGTTTTTCATATTCCCAAATTGAAATACAGTGTCCCTGGGCTCCCGGAAGCCACAATTCTATTCCCCGACTCTGTAAATGTGAGCGCTAGGTACCGCACATGAACAGAGTGACACAGTGTCTGTCCTTTTGTGATTGGCTTATTTCATTAGCATAATGTCTTCAAGGGTCATTTATGTTGCACTGTAAGAATTTTTTTCATTTTTAAGGCTGAATAATGTTGCATTATACTTATTTATCTCATGTTGTTTATCGATTCATCCAGTCAATGAACACTTGGGTGGCTTCTGACTTCTGGCAGTTACAAATAATGCTTCTATTAAACATGGGTCTACAGATACATGTTTCAGCCCCTGTTTTCACTTCTTTCGTTGTATACCCTGAAGTGGGATTGTCAGATCACATGGTAACTTTACTTTCATTTATTTGAAGAACTGCCATGATGTTTCCCATCGCCCTTGTTACCATTTCACATTCTGTCCAGTAGCACACAAGGATTCTAACTTTTACACACCCTCACCAACACATTAAAAAAAAAATCTTAAAATTTTATTGTTTGGGAGCAGTTTCAGATTCACCAGAAAGTTAAAAGGAAGGTGCAAAGACTTTCCATATATCCCACACCCACTGCCTCCCTAATTATCCTTACCACATGCAGGAGTGGGGCATTTGGTAGACCTGACAGGCCCATATTGACACATTATAATCACCTAAAGTCCATTGTTCCTATGTACTAGGGTTCACCGTTGGTATGGTGTAGTTCTAGCAATGAACTTCTCAGCTGTTTTTGCTTTTTCTGTTGTTTTGTTCTGTTTTTACATCTGTTAATACCTTAATTTCTCTTTCCCCATTGAAGGACATTTTGCTAAATACAGATTCTCCGTTGATAACTGTTTTTATTGCTGATGTCTGCTTGTTTTGTTTTGTTTTGTTTCAGCAGTTTAAGTGTATCATCCCACTGCCTGTGGCCTACAAAATTTCTGCTGAGAAATCCGTTATTACATTATTGAGGGCTGTCTTGCACTTACAAAGTCGCCTTTATTTTTTTTTTTTTGCTACTTTTATGATTACCTTTTTGTTTTTTTGCTTTCAGATATATGATTATAATGGATCTTAGAGTGTGTCTCTTTGGTGCTATTCTACTTGATATTTTTTGGTGCTTCTTGTATTTCCTCAAATTTTGGAATTTGGGGTCGTTATTTCTTCAAAAAAATATTTGCCATCCTCTCACTCTTCTCTTTCCCTTCTCGGTTTAGATTCTCTTGATAGACATATTGGTCATCTTGATGGTCTCCAACAAGTCCTTTTCATTCCTTATGCTCAATAGTTGTTTTTTTTTTTTTCCTCCTTCCTTCCTTCCTTTCTATTTTTCTTTTTTTCTTTCCCTCTCCTTACCCCCCTACCTCCCTTCCTTCTTTTCTTTGACAGAGCCTCCCTCTGTTGCCTCTGGCTAATGTTTCACTGCATCCTAGGCTCAAGTGATCCTCTTGCCTCAGGCACCCACCACAACCCCTGGCTAGTTTTCCTTTTTTTAATAGAGATGGGGTCTCACTCTTGCTCAGGGTGATCTCTAACTCTTGAGCTCAAGCAATCCACCTGCCTTGGCCTCCCAGAGTGCTAAGAATACAGGTGTGAGCCATGGCACCTGTATAATTTCAATAATTTTAAATAACCTGCCTTTACATTTCTTATTTGCTTATTTTGCATGTTTGTGTGTATTTAGTTGTATTTTTCAGTTCAATAATTTTGCGGGGTACTTCTAAAATAATTTCTTTTTTTGTTAATATGCTCATTTTGTTCATCTAGGAGTGTATTTTTCCCGATTTCCTTTCATTCTTTTCCCATGTTTTCCTTTAGCATTGGAGCATATTTAAACAGTTGTTTTAAAGCTTTTTCTGACAGGCCTGAAGCTGGTGTTTCCTCAGGAACAGTTTCCAGAGATTTGATCAGTACTTTTTTCCTTTGAATGGTTGTATTATCCCACTTCACAGCGTATCTTGTGATCTGTCTGTTGAAAATTGTGTGTCTTAGTACATTTCGTGCTATTATCAAAGAATGCTATAGCCTGGTAATCTATAATGAACAGGCCCTCTTTGGCTCACAATTCTGGAGGCTGGGAAGCCTAGGTCAGGGTGCTCCCATCTCTGGTGGGGCATTATCACACAGTGGAAGGCAGAGGGCAAAGAGAGAGCCCACCACTAAAACTTTTTATTTTTATTTTTTATTTTTGGCAACGAGATCTCACTCTGTAACCCAAACTTGAGAGCAGCGGAGTAATCATAGCTCCCTACAGCCTTGAACTACAAGGCTTACGTGATCCTCCTATCTCTGTCTTCCAGGCAGCTGGGATTATGGGCAGCAGTCACTGCACTCAGCTCTTAAGCCCTTGTATTAAGGAATTAAACTCCCCTTCACGGCTTACTCATCTCGTAAAGTGCCTGCCTCCCCAAACCATTGCATTGGCAATTAAATTTCAATATGAATTTTAGAGAAGACAAACATTCGAATCATGACATGTCCAACCCATGTCCCATGCTTTTACCTCAGTAAAAGCAAATTGGCAGAAACAAAACAAAACAAAACATTCAAACCAAAGTATTCGTCACTCAAAAAGACAATCACACTAGCAGCGTTTGCAGCTACTAAGATACTTACCAATCAGCTTGGCATGCAGGTTTAGAGTCTTTTCAGGCCTTTGGGGACTTTTCTTTCTTTTTTTTTTTTTTAAGAGATAGAGCCTTACTTTATCACGCCCTTTGTACAGTGCTATGGCATCACAGCTCATAGCAACTTCCAACTCCTGGGCTTAGGCAATTCTCTTGCCTAAGCCTCCCGAGTGCCTGCCACACTACAGGTGCCCGCCACAATGCCTGGCTATTTTTTGTTGCAGTTTGGCCGGGGCCCGAATCTGCCACCCTCAGTATATGGGGCCGGTACCCTACCCATTGAGCCACAGACACTGCCCAGGGGGGATATTGTCTTTGCTGAGCCTGTATAGGTTTATTTTATTTCTGGTCTTGTTGGTTGGTAGTTTTTTTTTTTTTTTTTTTTTCCCTCCAGTTAAATACACAGTTGCTTTTAAATATCTTAATTTTCTTAGTGCTCTCATCCTTTTTCTTTTTCTGCTTTTTTTAACTGCCTTGGCTCTTCTACTCCATTTTTGTGCTGAAACTCTCTCATCCTCATGTGTCTATAGGTCTCCCTGAACGCAGTTTTCACAACCTGTACCTGCTGTCCCATGGATTTTGGTCTCTTGAGTTAGGTGACATAGAGACAAATCATTTAGGCAGACATGACACAAATAGGAATTTCAAATTCAATCTACTCCACTTTTTGTGGTTCACAGATGGTGCCTGGAGGCCCACTGACTGCTCTCCCCCAAACTGTCACACACCACAACAGGGAAAGGAGGGGACAATGTTGAATAAAATGACATTTCCTACTGTTTTGAATGTGACTTTTAAAAATTGGCATTCTCTTGATTGCTGTAGATTTTTGACTGATTTTCAGACCTTCTACAAAATTATCTTAGTGTCCAAAATAGTGTTATTTCAGTCATTTAGTGCCTCCGTAAGGGGAACGGGGCCTCAAGAGTGAGTAAATGATGTGAGTAAATGTGAGTTGCTCAGACTGAGCAACCAGGAGGATTGATCATGAATGATTCCAAGAATGATTTAAGACAGGAATTAACTAGGATTATTTGAAATAAATAATTTTCATTTTAGGGGGATTAACTAACACCCACTAATGTGAATGTTTTTGAAAATATTCACACCTCTACAATTGATCTATCTTTACATTTCTAAAAGAAATTTATTTTATTTTATTTTATTTTTTAGGAATTTAGTTAGCTTTCTTCTAACCTAAGACTGGCTTGGCTATTTTTCATGCCTCATCCAAAGTTAAGCCTCATCTCAAGATATTAATATAGGAAATATCATTTTCCTTCCTGGCAATCCCGACCAACGAGTCATGTCTTCACACTCTGCCTCCCTGTAACAGTGACTCCACAATATCCCAGTCTGATATCTTTACTTTCATAAATAATGTCACGTGTAGGACATTTCATTTCCTATCCATATTGAATTGTGGCAAACTCTTTATAGTGCCTTGTCACAAACTTCATAAACCTTTTACAGCTTTTTACAGCCATTTCCATCTCAGCCAGTGGTTCTCAACCTTCCTAATGCCACGTTGTATTTTAATTGTTACAAAGGGGTCATGACCCACAGGTTGAGAACCGCTGATCTCAGATTTCATTATCCAAGAGTATCTGCTCCAACAAGAACACACAGATATTGCAGGATCCTTCAACAGTATGTGGGTCACAGTGCACACTACGTGTATTCTTTACACAAAAGAAAATCTCAACCCTGTAGATAACTAACCATCTATAGAATCATGCAGGTGTGCATTGAACCCATGTGACTTGTCAACAACCAGGGTTACTACATGTGTTTTTCCCAAAGACGATGATGAGGTATTTTTCTGACATTTTTTGCTACTAAAAGATTCATTTTCAGCATGACCTCAGGTTAAGCATAATTATTCCGACTTGGCACCCATAGCACAGTGGTTATGGTACCAGCCACATACACCAAGATTGGCAGGTTCGAATCTGGCCCAGGCCTGCTAAACACCAATAACAACTGCAACAAAAAAATAGCCCAACGTCGTGGCAGGTGCCTGTAGTCCCAGCTACTTGAGAGCCTTAGGCAAGAGAATCACTTAAGTCCAAGAGTTTGAGGTTGCTGTGAGCTGTGATACCAAAGCACTCTATGGAGGGTGACATAGTATGCCTCTGTAGCAAAAAAAAAAAAAAAAAAAAAGAAGAAGAAGAATTATTCAGTGCTTAGTTTTTATTGTTTACTAGGTAGAAACTGCTTGTAGCTTATGTGTAGCATTGTACCCCTCACCATAATCCACCAGAATATATTTAAATTTAAATTTAAGGGCTTAGTTTCAGGCCAATAAATTTTAATGCCATTGTTAGTGACTCTATTGGAAAAGTTCAGCACACATTTTGGGGGGTTATGAAGATATACTTATTAAATATCATGATGGCAGATATTATATACATATTTTGGTCTCTATGTTGTTTGGCCATATTTTAATTTGATGAAATAAGACTTGGCAGATGTATATTCATCGTCAGTAGCAATCAAATGTTTCTATGTGCTCTTGGGGAGCGTTTAACTTTGAGTAGTTATTTGGGGGTCGTAGATATTAAGTAAAAGGAGTGTGGGGCCAGGAATCCTATAACCAGCTCTGGCAGATCAGCCTGAGGATCAGCCCCAAGTAAGTGGGTTTTCACGAAGCAGAACATGACCATCAAGGTCAGCACAAGAGGAAAGCCCAGGGAGCAGGGCCACAGTCACTCTTCATCAGTTGAACAAGGAGCATCTAGAAAAGGACAGCAAATCAAAAAGGCTGCGCAAAATTGGGTCATAGGAATGGGGAGGAATGACAGGTGGAAATGGTGACAAGTTAGGAGAAAGAGGAATGCAGGGCTCAAGAGAGCAGGAGCACAGGATGATTTCAGAACTGGAGTTTCCTCCTTGGTCTGCTCTTTGGTGAGGATAGTCTTAAAGGCCAGTCAAGAGACAAGGAGCACTATCAGATCCCAAGAAGATGAGGGCCTAGACCCTGGGAAATTCCTAAGGCCACAAAAACACACCTCAATTTGCTTATGACTTACCTCCCTTAGGACTCTACATTCCAGGGTTTTTTTGCTTTTTTTTTTTTGCAGCTTTTGGCCTGGAGCTGGGTTTGAACCCACCACCCTGCCACCTTGGCATATGGGGCCAGTGCCCTACCCCTTTGATCCACACGCACTGCCCACCTTCCAATTCTTAACCTCTTGTGGAATTTCTTTTTCCCTTAAACCCGGCTTTCAGGATAATGTAGAATTATTTTTAACATTGTTTTTCTTCTATTAAAGTTTACAAAATACTTGGTAAAATAATTTCTAAGACAGATCTTGAACAAAATAAAGCTTCAAATCTGGTACTATTACTGTCACATAAAGAGTGAATGGATGGAAAGTGTTGTAAACCATATATTTTTATGGTGTGTGTATTTAAATGCTGAGATTTAATCTCCCAGTGGAGTAAAGTCAAGCCATTTGCTTTGATTTAGATTTGATTAATGATCTTCAGTCTTTCATTTAGATAGCACGTTACCATTGATCTGACAAAGTATGTGTGCTATTTAAGTGTTTCGTGGGCAAAAATAAGACAATTTAGCAGGATATGTTGCAACCACCTCTCAAATTGCTTGCCAAATTGCTTTACTCACAAACAGAGATCTGAAATGAAAGAAACTCTGAGCCTGTGTTAAACAGAGATAACCAAAGAGTCTCATGTGTAATATGAATCACACAGAGGCAACTTGAGAGATTTTTCAGTGCTGTTCTCTTTTGCTTTACAGTATGTTTGAACATATTTATACACCTCTTAATCAGTGTTCCTGTTTCTATTTGTGATACTTTCTAATTTCTGCAGTCATTTTTTTCTTGAGCATTTTGCATAAATGGTTGGTGATTTTTAAAAATTATTATAAGTCTATCAGAATATTAATGATACAATTATATATTCACATTTGCAATTCTCCATGCCTACAAAATAATGCTTTGGGGTAAATGTCCTTTATAGGCTTAAGTGAATGTTGAAAGTTTTGAATTTACATGTAATGTAAACAGCTTTATTCAGAAAAAAAAAACCACATGTCAGTTTTCAATGCTCCATTTAAAAAAAAACCTCTAATTTTGTGTGTGTATTTAAGATCTTACCACTGTTCTTTCACTTGAATTCTAAGGGTCATTATTTATTTATCTGAATAATTTGGCAATGGTGATAATATTTGTCATAGACTTAACACTGTTTAGTACAGTTGTGTGCCATACAATGACATTTTGGTCAAGAATGGGCATTATATACGATGGTCCTGTAAGATTATAATAGTGTATATATTACTTCACTTTTTCTATATTTAGATAATTAAACATGGTTAAGTACTCAAATACTTACTGTTATGTTACAATTGCCTACAGTATTCAGTACAATAAAATACTGTACGGGTTTTCGCTCAAAAGCAATGGGCTGTCCCATGCAACCTAGGTGCATAGTAGGCTTTACCATCTGGGTCTAACTCCACTCTGTGATTCTCACACCTGATGAAATTACCTGGTGATACATTTCCCATAATGTACACACATTGTTAAACTGTATATAAAATATATGGAATGCTTTAATATCATCTGTTAACTTCCTTAATCCACAAAAGATATGAGTCAACAAAGGTAGTGTTTTGTTGCCTGTATATCATTGTCTGATACAAAAAGCGCTCTCTCTCTCTCCATGTATATGTAATGTGAATGAGTGTGTGTACACATAACATCTCTCTTTATGTAAACATACAACTCCTATCTTAGTAGCTTGCATACTGATGGTAGAATTCTTTGTTTAATATTGTTCCAATTAATTGTGTACCTTCAAATTTTATTCTAGACTAAACTTGGGTAAGTTCATAAATTTCCAGGTATTATTCAGCTCTACTTTTCTGCTGCCAGAAAACAATATCTAAGTCCTGCTTTCAAGTTCAAATAGCTTATCATTTTTTTTATCAGTTTTTTCATTTGTTTTTTGTCTTTACAGGATGTTGGACAATTTAATCAGTATCTTTATTGAGATGGAAACATGTTTATCAATAATAAAAAGTCCATTAGCAATCTTATCTGAAATGCTTATATACTTTTGATGTTTCTTTTGGTCTTTGTAGGTTACTTACTTGTTTTTCCCAGTTATATTTTAGAATATGAAGCAGACTTTGCGAGACTCTAAAACATGTATTTGGCGTGCACATCACTCAGACACACAACTTTTTTTTTTCTCTTCCTTCTGCTTCAATTGATTAAAAAAAGAACAAAAATAGACATAAATCAAAAATGGAATTAATTTTTTCGGAAAAAAATAATATCTGAGTGGTAGACTTCAGGAATGATCGATTCAGATGCCCCAAAGAAAGATGCTAATAGAAGCCAGTCTCTTTCTCTCTCTCTCGGCTCCACCTTCTCCATGTTGATTTTACTTTTCCACAAATTCACCTTTTTTATTTTAGATAAAATCTCCTGACATGAATGCAGCATTTTCATATCATATAATTTCTCAGCCTGAATATCAACAGCAACAAAAAAGGAACAATTCCCCCACCCGTAAAAGTCAAATAAAAAGTCCAGGTCTGACTCCCATTGTCCTGAAAATAGGCCTGTGATCATTGTTGACCAATTGCAGTTACCTGGGGGGTGGAAGATGCTAATTGGCTTATGCCAGTTAGGCCTTATCCCTCCAGACCGGAGAACCAGCTGCTTACTCCAACTGTGTCTTAAGAGAAGGAGTATGTTCCCACATTATAGAAGCATCTTGCTTATAATCATACAATTATTTTTTTCTTTTCTGACTAACTTTTTAACCTTCATATGTGTGGAGTGTAGGTAGAGTATTAGTTTGGGGATGCAAACTTTCGAAGAGAAATCTATGGAAAGGTGGAGTCAAAGGAAATGTTATCACCCAGTCTGTAACTGTACAATGATGGTTGATATTCATGCCTGCTCTTCTGTGACATGCAAAGAAGATTCACAGTCACAAGATGAATATTCCATCTCTCTTCTTGCATATAGGTTTGGCCTTGTTACTGGGTCTAACCAACGAAATATCACACATTACATGTGCTACTGTCATCTTGGGGTTTTAAAGAAGAGTTTATGCTAGCTCCACTCTCTCCTTTTATTTACCATCTGGATATGGAGAACTCTGAGACACTAAATGATTTCAGAGCCATAAAATGAAGGTAACCAGGGCCCCAGCATCACCATATGGAGGTAACCCGCCACAACCAGAAATACCTGCAGTGGACTGTAATACAGAATGAAGTTTCTGAAAGAGGAAGGTTAATTATTAAATAGCTGCTGATACTCTTCAGTAATGCAAAAATCAAATGAAGATGGAATAATTTCTTTACCAGCTATTTCTAAGTATCACTGTTCATTCTATTATTAACACATTACTGGGAAGAGGAACAAGTGGATAGACATTGTTTCTTTTTATAATATTTATTTTCTTTGGATATGAAAATGAATCTGATTTTTAAAATCAAGTTTCTGGATGACAAAAGTGTAACTTTTATTTTACCATGCAGTGCATTATAAATAGAAATTACTGTTTAGAATAATTATCTTAGCATTATGGCAGCTAGTAACTTCCCCTTTTCTTATCTCTCTTTAAAGGAATTTTTAGACAGATGGCAGAGGCCTAGAAGTGAATATGACTTGGATATATGCAGAGAATTGTGAATAGTTATGATTCAGAATGTCTCAAGCCAAAAATATGAACAGAGAGTTTTGAGCAATGGAACAAGAGAATTGGGAGAGGTTGGATCATGAAGGGAATTGAAGGCCAACTTAGGGAGTTGAAAGGAATAGAGACACTGAAAGATTTTAAGCAAAAGACTCAGGATTATATTTTAGAAATTTTACTCTTGACTTTCAGTGAAAAAGAGCCAAGCAAAGGCTCTTCTCTCTGAAACCAACTGAAAACAAAAAGAACAAGACCCAGAAAATACCATCTGTGAAAACCCTGTGTAAAGCTGTCCAACTTCAGACCTTCATCTACGCTGCTCTGCAGTTGCAGAGACAGGTCAGCCCCGAAACTGACAGCAAACCCTGCTGAGGAGGCATTGATTACAAAGACCTCCAAAGGTTGATATTCTTATTATTAATAAGAATGCCCTCCTGACATCTACATGTTTTGGATGAGTGGAAATATTTCCAGAGCAATATGCAACTAACTGCCTTTGGTGCTGCAGAGTAGCATGGAAAAGGTGGGTGAATAAAGAAACAGGTGGACATTACCTTTTTGCAAGAATAAAATTACCAGATGGAGGACAGCAGTCCCTTCTTCCACTGAGGTCCTTATTTTAGCTAAAAAGGAGTAAAAGACAAATGACCTCATAACAGACCTGTGGGATCAGGGTATCAAGTGATTTCCTGCTGGCCCAGAGAGGATCAAAGCTCACACCCTTCACTCAGAGACAAAGGAACAAAGTCCAACAGTCTCTGAGCTCAGTCCGTGTCCTTCGCCTCTCATCCTGACTGTCATCAAGTGAGGGAGGCAGGAAAGGCACCGAAGGCCCACAGTAAACAGCAACACAGCAGGATGGGACCCCTGGAAAGATAGTGCAAAAAGGGGCTCAGCAAAAGATCACCCGAAATGAAACACAAAAAATTATATAATGAAGTCAAAGCAAAGGCAAATCTGGCTGTAACCAAGAGAATTGTCCTGAAAGAGGCTCCCTACAGACAAGTCCCCAGTTAGGAGATCTTTTAAATAATCTGGACCCACCCTGAATCAGGCAGCAGTGAAGAGAATAAAGAGTACTGGCCACTGTTGTCAGCCTTCGTTTATTCAGGCATTTGTGCACGTAGGGCTTAGGTTTATATTTGCCTTGTGCTCAGGATCCATTTACTGAAGGGTACAATAAGAGTGAAAAAAACTTAGTTCTTTGCTTCTAAAAGTAAAATTTAATTATTACTAGGCTCTTGAAATTCTAAACCAAACAGAATTTAGAGTCTTTATAAATATGGGAGATAGTTCAATGTGATTGTCTTTTTTTTTTTTTGAGACGGAGTCTTACTTTGTCACCCTTGGTAGAGTGCTGTGGCATCACACCTCACAGCAACCTCAAATTCTTGGGCTCCAGCAATTCTCTTGTTTCAGCCTCCCAAGTAGTTGGGTCTACAGGCACCCACCCCAATACCTGGCTATTTTTAGAGAAGGGGTCTTGCTCTGGCTCAGGTAGGTCTTGAACCTGAGAGCTCAGGACATTCGCCCATCTCAGCCTCCCAGAGGGCTAGGATGACAGGTGTGAGCCACAGTGCTCAGCCAGTGATTGTCTTTCTCAAGACATGAAGAATCACAAGAAGATACCCATGGCCCATTCTTACTCAAACACCCTGTCCACATATTTCTTTTCATGAAAGATGTTCCACCCCCAAAATATACTACAAACTTTTCTTAGGACCATAGCACCAATGCTGCTAGGATTAGATTCATTTCATATGCAATAATGCAATCCTCTTTGGTATTACTGACTGCTGGTAATTTTGCCTCCCTACAACTACACAGCTTCTAGGTGTCCCACAATATTTCCTTTAACCTGTGCTTGTTTGGCCAGTGATATCTGGAGCAGCATCTTGTACTGATTTTGTTACTATTTTTCTTCCAGACAAATGAAGAACATGCCCTATAAATGGAATAAATAAGGACTATACATAGTTTGCAGTCTTTCAGGTAAGATTTTATCATCAAATGTTGTTTGAGGCAAAAGTTTTTTGGGGTTTTAAAATATTATTTATTTGTGATTTTGTAAACTTGACTACGGAAGGTGTTATCGTTTTTTTTGTTTGTTTGTTTGTTTGTTTGTTTGTTTTTGTAGAGACAGAGTTTTATTTTATTGCCCTTGGTAGAGTCCTGTGGCATCACACAGCTCACATCAACCTCCAACTCCTGGGCTTAGGTGATTCTCCTGCCTCAGCCTCCCAAGTAGTTAGGACTAGAGGTGCCCACCACAATGCCCAGCTATTTTTTGTTGCAGTTTGTTTGGGGCCGGGTTTGAACCTGCCACCCTGGGTATATGGGGCCAGCGCCCTACTCACTGAGCCACAGGCGCCATCCGGTATTATTGTTTTTTATAAATTTAATGTGGCCATGACAACTCCCCTGCATTGACCACTCCAGTGGCTGCTCAATTAAGGTAAGTTTCAAAACTCCTAAAATGATAGGAAAAAATCTGTGATCAGATTCCACCTTACTGAGCCAGAATTATTTTTGGCCAATTCTCACTTTCAAGTTTCTGTCCCCCCAATACAGAACTCCTTATGATTTTCTTATATGACTTCATTCTCTCTATTTCTGGAGTTATTTATTAGACTTTTTGTCACTTCCTTTATTTGGCTATAGCTGGACTATCAATCCTATCTCTCGTATTTCCTTTGTTTACGTAACTCCATCACGTATTTTAAGGCTTATCACAGAACTCCAGCAAACCTGCCTTGACAGGATTTTTTACATTCAACCATTCATCTGCCTACCCCACCTCTACCTTCTCCACTACTAACATGCAGAAGTCCAGCTGAGTTCAGATGATTCGGTGTTCCTATCCCTATTCTGTGGTCCTATATTATCTTATTTGTATCTCTATCCATGTATGTATCACACTGAATCATATATTTTTGTTTATATCTTTTCTTCTCTGCCCAGATGGAGCCTTGCAGGTAATATACTATTTTCATCTTTGAATTCCTAAGTTTTAAAGATAATATACTATGGGTTTTAAAAGATGTTCATTGTTGAGTCATAAAACATATTTATGAATGAATAAATGAACTAATACAAGAATGAATAAGTGCATGGCTTGACAATATTGAGAAACCCTGTGATTGCTTCTGTGGTTTTGAGGAAACATGGAGAGGAGCAGTGCCTTTGCTACTGCCAGCAGGAGTTGCCATGCTCTAGGAATTCTTGAGTCATTTAGACAATGTTAATTACTAACATTTATGATGGACTCATCAATATGTTACCTGCTCCCTGTGTCCAATATAAATACCAGCAAGAATCAGAATCATCCATGTGTTTATGTTTTTAAAAGTCACTTATATTTTCAGTAACTGTCTTACAAAAGATAGTCTATACAACAAATGGCCAGCTAGTGTTAATGGGATTCTGCTACCTGAAACCATCAGCACCGCCAAGCAAGTCATTTGTCTCCCCACATGCCCTGCAGAACAATTGCCTTTGTTTAAATGCAGTGCATTTTAAATTATTAAGTTCCAATTTCAATGGAGTTTGCTGAAAAATACATCAATATGACTATAGAGAGTCAGAGCCAAGGCAATAAGAGCTGGTAATAAGCACTTTGACTTTAAGTTCTCACTTGGTTTACTGTCAGCAAAGAGAATGTGGCCTAAGCTATTTTTTAGTGAAGGGAATATTTGGTTATGGAGTATGTTCAAGGTTCAAAACAGTTTTGTTTACCTTATCTTCTTTCTTATTAAATCATAAACACATAGATCATGTATACATTAATGCATTTATGGGTATAATGTGCTGATTTCATGTAGAATTAGGAATGCTTACATCACACTGGTTAATATATACCTCATCTCATTGTTGAGAATTGTCCTTAACTCTACTTGCCAGTTATGGCTAAAGATTGTTTTATAGAACCTATAGTTAGAAGACTATTAAATATTAAAGGGTGAATGTATGGATTATAGACACCTACTCTGCTCATTGGTAGCCTAAGGACCTGGAGAAAGTTATTTAATGATTCACCTTTTTTCCTTTCATTCTTCTTTCCTTACTTTCTTCCTTCTTTCTTTCCTTCCTTTCAAAAATATATTTTTTTTTAATTCCAGTATGCACTAACCCTGAAGCATTAGGTTTTTCAGGTCAAATGTAACATTATCTCTTGTACATAATCACTTGTTAGAAAAGTAGGAATAATCTTATCTACTTTACAGGATATGTTGAAAATATGGTAAAAACACTTAGTCTATAATAGATACAAGTGGTAGCTATTTGTTTCTCTCTCTTTTTTTTTGGGGGGGGGGCATTTGACTGTTTGGCACTCCAGTAGTTTTTCAACGTCTTTTATGCCTAGGAAGAGAAAAGATTTTTTTTATACTTGTCAATGTATCTGGTAATTAGCTTTTGTTGGAGAAAAATTATGGGTTGGGGAAAAAGTGGTGTTTGAGTTTAACAATGTTTGGTATCAAATGTAGGTTTGGTTACAGGTAAGATGGTTAACTAGAGGCAGCTGGGGTGTGTCTTTTCTGCAAGGAACAATATGGATTGTCATAAAATACCCATATTTCCAATAGATTGTAAGAGAAAAAAAGCTGAAAGGTAGGTGACCAGGGGACTCTGAGGGTAAATATATGTGGGGCCACAGAGAGCCTTGAATGGTGCTGGTGAGGGGTAAGCAGGAGACCTTTGGAACTGCACTTGGACCTTCTCAATTTTGGCTACAGAGCAACTCCTCAACCTCCACAGGTATACAGAGTAGCATGGGGAGCTGCCAGAGGATGCTTTAAAAATAAGATCTAACAATCTTAAATATGTATTCATCCAACACTAGAGCTACCAGATTCATTAAATAAACACTATGAGACCTTAGAAAAGAAATATACAGCAACACAATAATAGTGGGGGACTTTAATAAAATGACAGAGCCAGACTTAAAAATGATGCTGGGCCAAATCTACCTCCTAACAGACATTTAAAGAACTTTTTACCTAAAAACTTCAGAATATACATTTTTCTCATCAGCACATGGAACATTTTCCAAGATAGACCACATGTTAGATCACCAAACAAGTATCAGAAATTTTTCAAAAATCAAAATCATATGTATCGTCTCAGACCAAAGTGGAATAAAATCAGAAACCAATTCCAAGAGGAACTCTCAAAATTGTACAAATATATGGAAATTAAACAACGTGATAATGAATGATCTTGAAGTTAATGTTGAAATCAAGGTGAAAATTAAAAAAAAAATTATATTGGATGATAATGATGGCACAATTTACCACAATCTCTGGGAGATAGTAAAGCAGTGCTAAAGGGAGATTTATAACACTAAATGAAAGAGACAGAAAGATCACAAATTAACAACCTAATGTCACACATCAAGGAACTAGAAATACAAGAATAAACCAAACTCAAAGCTAGTAGAAGAAAAGAAAAAAAAAAAGATCATTTCAGAAACAAAATTAAAACCAACAAATAGTATGAGGAGTCAATGAAACAAAAAATTGAGTCTTTGAAAAAAAAAACAAAGAAAGCTACGTTAGCCAAGAAAAAAAGATAGAGAATTCAAATAAACTGATCCAGAAGTTAAAAAGGAGGCATAATAACCTATACAACAAAAACACAAAAGAACATCTGAAATTGCTATGAATACCTTTAAGAACACAGATTAGGGGAAATAGATAAACTTTTGGAAATACAACTGTCTTAACACAATAACCAAGAAAATGAGTCGAAAGCTATGATGATTGGTTTGATGTAACCTCATTAGATTATATATAAAAAAACAACACATTATACCCCACATATGCATACATGTATTCATGATCTATGTGTATTTGACTTAATTTAAAAAAAAAGGAAAAAAACCCAAAACATTTCAAGGTTGAATCAGGAAGAAATAGAAATTCCATACAGACCACTAATAAGTAGCATGGTTGAATCAGTAATAATATTAAAAAAAAAAACTCCTCTTCCAAGAAAACTCAGGGCCATACAGATTTACAGCTGAATTCTATCAGATCTACATAAAAGAACTGGTGCAAACTTTACTGAACTGTTCAAAAGATTGAGAAAGCTGGAATCCTCCTCCTAATTCTATGAAACAAATATCACCCTGATAGTAAAGCTAATAAAGGCCATAGTAAAAAAGAAAATTAGAGACCAAATATAAATGCACCAAAATGAAAAGTAATTCACAACAATCACATCAGTTTCATCCTAAGGATGAAAGAATAGTTCAGTATATGCAAATCAATCAATATGATTTACCATATAAGCAAAATCCATATGATCATCTGAATAGATGCAGAAAAAGCATTTAATAAAATCTGGTGTCACTTCATGGTAAAGACCTTTAAGACTGTAGGCATAGAAAGAACAAACCTCAAAATAATAAAAGCCATATATTATAAACCTACATTGAACATTACATTGAGTGGGGAAAAGTTGAAAGTACTCCCCCTAAGAAACTGAAACAAGACAAAATTGGCTACTTTTAACATTTCTACTAAATATAGTACTGGAAGTCCTAGCAATTAGGCAAGAAACAGAATTAAAAAGCATCTAAATCAGAAAAGAGAATGCCAAACTATGCCTGTTTATTAATTATATGCTGTATCCAGAAAACCCTAAAGACTCCTCCAAAAGGCTCCTAGAGTTGATAAATGAATTCAGTAAAGACTCAGGTTACAAAATTAATGTTTACAAATCTGTAGCATGTCTGTATGCTACTAATAACTAAGCTGAGAATCCAATTAAGAATTTAGCTTCAGGGTGGACCCTGTGGCTCAAGGACTAGGGTGCTGGCCCCATATACTGGAGGTGGTGGGTTCAAACCTGGCCACAGGAAAAACAAAAAAAACAAAAAAAAACAAAAAAAAAAAAAGAATTTAGCTTCACTTATGATAACTACAAAAACTAATATAAAATACCTAGCAATGTACTTAATCAAGGATGTAAAAGATCTTTGCAAGAAAAGCGATACAACACTGATGAAATTAATCACTGATGACACAAACAAATGGAAAAATAATCAAAGCTCATCGGTTTGAAGAATCAATATTGTTAAAATGTCCATACTGCCCAAAGTGATTTACATATTTAGTGCATTTCCCATCAAAATATCAATGTTGGTTCTAATATAATTAGAAAAATATTGCTTAATTTCATATAAAATATAAAAAGAGGTAAAATAGCCAAAGCAATCTTAAGCAAAAAGAACAAATCTCAAATTATACCACAAATCTATAGTAACCAAAACAGAAAGGCACCGATATAAAGTAGATGTTTGGATCACTGAAAAGGACTAGAGGACTCAGAAATATTAATAAAACTGTATGCTACAACCAACTGATCTTCAACAAAGCAGACAACAACATATACTGGTTAAAGGACATCCTAGTCAATAAATGATGCTGGGAAAATTGCATACCCACATTGAGAAGAATGAAACTGAATTCCTATTTCTCATCATATAAAAAAAAATTAGCTCAAGATAACTTAAGGGCTTAACTGCAAGTCTTAAAACTATAAAAATTCTAGAGGAAAACTTATGAAAAAGTATTTTTGATCTAGGCAAATAAGTTATGAGTAAGACTCTAAAAGCAACAAAAACAAAAACAAAAATAAAAAAATGAGACTTCATTTCAAACTAAAAAGCTTATGCATCACAAAAAAATAATTGACAGAGTAAATAGACAATTTACAGGTTGGCAGAAAATATTTGCAAACTAAACATCCAACAAAAGACTAGTATCCAAAATCTATAAGGACCTCAAATGTATCAGGAAGAATCAAAACTAACAATCCCATTAGAATGTAGGGAAAAGACATAAACAGACATTTTTAAAACAAGAGCTACAAATGGCTCACAAACATACGAAAATATCCTCAACATTACTAATCATCAAGAAAATGCAAATTAAAACCACAGTGAGATTCCACTTTACCCCTGTATGAATGGTAATTATTAAAAAGATAAAACATAATAGATTTTGGTATAGGTATAGTGAAGAAGGGATACTTATGTCCTATTGGAAGAAATGCATGTTAATACAACCTCTGTGGAAAATAGCATGAAGATTCCTCAAAGAACTAATGTAGACCTACCATTCAATCCAGCAATTCCACTACTGAGTGTATACCCAAAGGAAAAGAAGGCATTATGTCACCAGAATTTCTTTCTGTAGTAGGTCCTTGGTCTTGGAGATTTGAAGAATGAACCCACAGACCACAAAGTTCAGTGGTAAGATCATACTTATTAGATACAAAGGAATAAAAAACACCAGAACTTCTGTCAGAAAGGGAAGATCCAAGTGGGAAATCTCCGCAGAGGTCTTCTGTCTAGAGTTATGTAAGGTTTTGAGAATTACATTTGGCCAGAACTTGGTAGATGGAATACCTCTTTTTGATGCTGCCAAGTATATTAACAAATGAATGTAGTCCATCAGAGAGTCCATTCCATTTAGATCAGGGCTAAATGGCAGAAAGTCTACCTCAGAAGAGGCCCAGCTGACAGTCCTAAGAAACTTACGTGAAATTACCCAGACCTAGAAAATGGGGGTCCCTGTACAGCCCTGAATCAATTACATCAAAAACACACATGTGCCCAAACATTTATGGCAGCACTAGTCATAATTAAAAGGTCATGAATCAACCTAGGTGCCCATCACCTGATGAGTAGATAAATAAAATCTGGTATATGCACAGACCATGGAGTACTATGCAGATATAAAAAAAATAAAATCATGTCTTTGCAGCAAATTTAATGGACTTGGAGGCCATTATCCTGAGTGAAGAATCTTAGAAACAGAAAATCAGATAGATACCACATGTTCTTGCATGTAATTGGGAGCATAGCCTTGAGTAGGCAGGGGTACACGGAGTGATATAAAGGACATTGGGGATGCAGAAGAGAGGAAAGTGAGGGATGAGCAAATACCTACTAGGTACAGTGTACACTGTTCAGGTGACAGGTACACAAAAAACACAGACTTCATCAGTGTACATTTCATCCATGTAATAGAAAATCATTTGTACCCCTTCAATTTATTTAAATAAAGTGAAGGGAAAAAAGCAGATAGATTTGTTACTTCTAGACATTATATTTGAATCTAAATTTTTATTTATTTATTTATTTTAGAGACAAAGTCTCACTTTATTGCCCTGGATAGAGTGCTCTGGTGTCACAGCTCACAGCAACCTCCAACTCCTGGGCTTAGATGATTCTCTTGCCTCAGCCTCCCGAGTAGCTAGGAATACAGGTGTCCGCCACAACGGCCAGCTATTTTTTTGTTGCAGTTTGGCCAGGGCCAGGTTTGAACCCACCACCCTCAGTATATGGGGCTGGTGCCCTACTCATTGAGCAATAGGCGCTGCCCCTAAATTTTTATTGTATGGGATCTCAAAATTGAATGGATTCAACAGAATTCTACAAAGGAAGAGCCTGAGGTCCACAGAGTGCTTGTGAGGGAAAGAAAGCAAGAGAGCAGCATGGCCAGTCAGAGCAGACTGCAGCCTGGTGCCTCCTTGCTCTGTGCCTCTGGGCTACATGATGGCATCTGAATGTCAGAGAGGGCACAGGTAAGAAGGTAAGAAGCAGGTAAGAAGCAGCAGGTATATGAGGAGGACTTGTTAGAGAAAATTTGAAGCCCCCTAGATAGGCATGTATTCGAGTCACTAACACCAGGTGGCAGGTGACACTTTAGTCGATGTTGACTTCAGAAGAGAGAGTGTCTGTTTCTTTGATTATCACACTGGCCACCAGTTGTAAGTCCCTGGGTCTGCAGGGACTTTATTAGCCAAACAGAGGTCAGGGTCAATTAAATGATTTGAACAGGGCCTCAATATTTTCTTTTTTTCTCAAAGTAACATTGAGTCCAATACAATTTTAATTGGGCTGTTTCAGTAATGGCAACATTTAGAAAAGAAGGAACAATTCAAACTGCTTCACAATGATGTAATACAGTGAACAGGCAGCCCTCTGGAGGAGTTTGGAATTTAGACCTTGGTACAGAAGGTACAGACTTGCCTTCATGTTCTGAAACCCTTTCAGTGCATTGTTCTTATTTTCCTTCACTAATCCTTAAAGTAAGTTTTATGGGCTTTCAATTCTTCCAGTCAAACTCAGAAAACACAAAGATATTTATGTGATTATGAGGTAATCTGAAAAATACTTGAGTTCCACTTCCACATAAGTATCTTATGTCTGTGGGTAAGTAGGTAATTGTTGTGAGTTTAACTTTCTAATTTTGAAGATGTTTGAAAGCAGTGGAAGCCACAAGTCAATTGTAAAGTGATTTAAGATATGTGAAATTCCAACACCCTCTTTCTGCCCAGTAAGCTTTGCAGGCAGCATTGTTGTGCAGTTTCAGCTGTAAAGAAGAGGAATGTTCAAGCATTTGTTCTTACTTGGCAAAAAAGTCATATTTTCTTTTTGTTACTATTTTTTTTCTTCAAAGAGAATTGATCAAGAATACACACACTTTTTTTTTTTCATAAGAAGTCTGTTCCTTCCTATACATGTATTTGTGTGGGCTGTTTCTTCAATCTGGAATCCTTTGGTCTCTCTCTCTCCAAATTTATCATTCTAAACCCTATGTCATCAGTATTTGAGGCAGATTTTCTCTTTTATTTCCTCTCCTTTTCTATAATTTCTTCTTCATTAGACTTCAACATCATTTGTGAAATTTATTCTACTGTTTTAAGAACTTACTCATTGACCATTGTGATTTAGTATCTGCATAAGGACCATGAAAAAGGGATATTTGGTACATCATGATTCTAATTCTCATTTTCCTCAAGTGTTTCATCTCTAAGATAAGGAGATTATATGAATGCTATTGTCTGAATGCCCCTGAAATATCCGTGTTGAAACTTAGTTGTCTACATGATGATACAAGAAGTGAGGCCATTGGAGATTATTAAATAAGGAAGGCAGAACCCAGGTGGTTGAGATTTGAACCCTTATAAAAAGGACTGGGAGACAGAGTGAGTTCATTCCCTTCAGTCCTTTCCCCCATGTGAGGACTCAGAGTTTATTCCCTCAGAAAGATGCAATAAGGTGCTATCTTGGAGAGACCAGGCTCTCAGCAGACATGAAGCCTCAATCTTGGACTTCTTAACCTCCAGAAATAAGAGGAAGTAAAGTTCTGTTCTTTAAAAACTATACAGTATAAGTATTTTTATAGAAGTATGAATAAACAAAGATAATAGATTAAGTGTAGATTATATAGAATAATTAAGATAATGTTTATCTGTGTATGCCCCAGGTTTATATTTTTATTTGACATGTGTCATGTCTGAGGAGATAAAAGAGTTTCTCTTGGCCATTTAGAGTGTAATGGTAGTTCTGAGTTAGAATTGAATTAGAATTGCTCAAAAATATTTGAATAATTTATTTAACTATGCCAACCCTTGTATAAAATGACAAAAGTTTCCATGTACAACTTTATACCACCTCCACTATGAATCTAGAGGCCAGAATATGAGACTCATGTCCATCATGACTGTTCCTTCATCTCCCAGTCCTTCTGTCTCTCACAGGGAGGAGTGGCTGGCAGATGCATGTTCCTGCCGTATACCCTGCCCTAGTACAATATAAAGTGAGCAGATCTAGGGTGTATAATTTACTTTGGATAACAAATTGCATTCACATGCATATACCAGTAAGTGTTTGTGGATGATAACAGCATTGGTGATCACTCACACCAAAAAAAAAAAAAAGATTGAGTAGAGGCTTGAAGGTTCCTGTTTATGAAATAAAACAGGAAGAATGAACATGTTTACCATGACCTAGCAATAGCTAGGGGCAAACTATCCTTAAGCATTCTTATTCCATTCTATTTCTGCATGTATCTAGTACTTGTCATAACAGCCCCGGGCAAGTCACAATAAAGAGAGCAGCATATGGCATTTCAAGAGTGTCAACACCAAGGAGAGAGTGTGATTTACAGGAGCATATCCGGGAAGTAACGGAGCAAATATTCATGCTAAGACTAAATCAGTTCTGGTAAATCGATCTTATTTCTCTGTCCTGTGAAGTTTATCCTTCCCTCATTATTTTTGTCATCTCTTTTTTTCTACTTTCTTTCCCCATTTTTAAAGGAACTGTGAGTATTATCCAAGAATGATGGTTGAATTACTGACTGAAGTACTCTAACTTCAGCAAGAAAGATTTTGACAAGATGTAAAAAAGAATAGACTTGGTGTGAGATCTCTTGATTTCTACATAATGACCAAAGAGAAGAGAAGTTACAAATGATTGCTTCTAGTCAAGTAAACTATTTGGTATTATGTAGAAAAATGAAATATAATAGGCTCATTTTTAAATAACATTTAGATCAATTCTTTTCAACACTCAGTCATGATAATTAGCAAATGTTGATAGCTATTGCATTTCCCCTTAAACTAAATTAGACAACTACTGCTTTGCTCTATATTGAGACAATGCTCTCCTTAATCATTTTTCCAGACCACACATTTTGATAGGAAGTTAAAAGTTTTAGAATGAACCCAAATGTTTGAAAATACATATATTTATATACTTAGTGGAACATGTGTAAGTTGACCATCCAAGGGACTATAACAAACTGGTCAACATGTGGAAGTGGTCAACACAAGGAACTAGGCCTAATGTACCAATATGTACATGTGGTGCATGTCATCTATGAAAATTAGGTCAACTTAAGGTGGTGGTCAGTGTAGGAATAGGGGTCAGCTATGGGAGTTCTCATAGTGCATACATGTCTATGTTTAATATCACTAGAAATGTATCATAGTCATAGAAGTTTTCACATGAGCCCATTGTGCTAGAAAAAGGAGTTGGTGGCTAATAATGTTTGGAAAAAAACACTTTGCTTTATGTCTGTCTTGGAGATGTTTGCTTAGGAATGAAAAGTCTCTAGGAACCAAACAGGCTTATTGTAGAAAAGAGAAATGGCTACGTTGTCCCACCCTGTTTACAAGTTACACCAGCACATATAGACCTGAGATAGTTTTGTTTTAATAAAATGCAGATAAGTAATTAAATTTTTCAGGTTTTTAAAGAAATAATAGATATGTGATCCTACACTAAGCAAAATCTGTGAGCTTTAGATTTCTCATTTGCAAAATGGCCACAGTAATATTTAATCCATACAGGTACGTGGGGGAATAATTATGATAATATAGATGAAAACTTTACCATTTTACCTGAAACATGAACAATAATCAATCATTTAATTATAATCAATAGCTGATAATAATGTATTGTTATTATACCATACTCATTGTCATGGATGAACATGACGATGGGTACATAAAGTACCTGGCACATTTGAATGTTGAAGAAAGATTTTCATTCTTCTTTCCAGGAGTAGGGATTTTCTTAAGCACATTCTTAGGGTTGACCTTTCCCCTTCCACATAATCTTCCGTTTACCCCCCTCTGCATTTGTAACCCTGTTTGCTAAGCCTGTGGTATTTACTAGGATGCCCTTCCTCTCTCGTATGCGAATAAAACCACTATTAGTAGCTCAAATCCAGTTCCACATATTGCTGATATAATTCCAAACATATACATAACATGAGCACCTGTCTTGACCATGACCTTTGGTCAAACTTTACAAAAATGTACCCACCTTGGCTCAGATTTGCTTTCATAAACACTCAAATACTACCTGTAGGTACAAGTCCGTGAGCTAGCTGCTACAACTTACAAAGATAAATAAAATTTGATTGCAGATCTTGGGGACAGACAAATAGAAGTAACGACATGGTAAGTGCATGGTTAAAAACTAGACAGGGCTGTGGGAGTGCTATAATGGGTGGAATCAATAGTGACTCTGCCTGTAGGAATCACTAGGATTAAATAGGAGCTGATATTTGATCCAGGTTCACAAAAAAGCATAATGAATCAACCACGGACAGGCAGAGAGAAAGAATTTTGAATGAAAGTAACAACAGGAGCCAAAGCTAATAGGTACCAGTGTGGCTAATACACAGAAGGTACCCACAAAAGACACAAAAATGTATACACATTTTAAGAAAGGGAAAATAGTGTATTAAAATTGTAATACCCAACATGCACCAGTAATGTTTTTTATCTTGTGTGTTATGTCTTTTATCTCTTGTAATTGCAGAAGACAAATGTGACTCAAATATTACAATTTTAATACACTTTTTTCCTCTCTTAAAATGTGTATACATTTTTGGCACTCAGTATATTTGGGAAAGAATAAGTGATTCAGAGTGGTCTAATACTGGGTGTCTGGGGGTTGGGGGTAGAGATAGTGGCAGGAGATGATGCCAGCAAAGTAATTTGGGACCAATTTTGGACAGTTTCAAATGACATACTCAGGTGTGTACCTTTATTGTAGACAGTGGTCAGTCATTCAATGTTTTTTAGCAATAGGGTGTTGTGACTAAAATAAGGTCTGAGAAGAAATTAGGGGAGACTGAAGCATCTGAAAAACTGGAACATCTGATAGATGACATAAGCAAGGAATTGGCAGGGGGAACCGTATTCTAAAAGTATTTTTAAAGTAGATCCTATTGTTCTGGGTGACTGGTTGGACGTGAGGGGTTAAACAAAAGGAAGACTTTAGGATGATTCATAGGTTTCAATTCTGAAGATGCTTCTGGTTGTAAATTTTGAAAATAAACTAAATACAGAAATATATATATATATGCACACACACAAATATATATACACACATATATATACACACACACACACTTTTTTCCTCTATTAAAAATTTATTTTTGATTCATTTCTTGGCAAACACAGCTATGTGTCAGTGTATCTCATACAACTCAAATAAAGGGCTTGTCTGTATAAAAAATTTTGCAAACTGAAAGACTTCAGCAAGGGTGACATTTTAACAAACAGCACAGAGTCCAGTACATCACAATTTAGCACCGATTTGTTGGCTGAAAACCATTGTAGCCAACAATAAATGTTCCTTCCAAGAACCAGTCATGAATGTTCATGGTCTAAATATGCATGAGATCTTTTGTTTCAAGAGTCATCACTCAGATTGGCATCTAAATTCTTCATAGAGATTATCTTTCATTTTGTAAAAGCTTGTGGTACATGGCTAAAATTGTCCAGTTCTGTTCAGAACCAATGAATATTTTACCTTAGCTGGTCTCCAAGTTGTAAAAGATTTACATCTTGAGGACACTAAAATTAACTTAAAAGATTAATGCACAATAACAACAACAACAAAGTAGCTCTACTTTAAAGTTAAAATCAAGGGAAAAGCCAGGCTCTGGATTGGCAACCTATTCAGGCTGCTCTTCTGTGATCTTGCTCTCAGGTCATAGATCAACAGGATTTTATTGTATGTATTGGAGTAATTATTCTGACAATTGTTTCTGTGATGGAATAGCTATTTCCAAAATGTACCCTGGGCAGACATGATGAGGCCAGAGACAAAATAAACTCATCTTCTGTAATTACAAAGGACAAAGATATGAGAAAATTTCTAGACAGAGTTCAAATTTTTGTATGTGCTTTCTCTTTTTAAAATACCAGAATCAATAATACATTTAAGAGCCCAATGACAATAAAAGTTTTAAAAGCGAAATTGTCTGATTCTTTCCTCTGAAATTCTTCATAGGAAGAATTTATTTTAGTATTTTAAATGACTGGACCAGGTTGAGAATTGTCTGGAAGAGTGAAGACCATCTATAGCAGTGGTTCTCAACCTTCCTAAGGCTGCGACCCTTTAATACAGTTACTCATGTTGTGGTGATCCCCAACCATAAAATTATTTTCGTTACTATTTAATAACTATGATTTTCTACTGTAATGAATAGCAATTTAAATATCTGATATGCAGGAGACCACCAAAGGGATCTCGACCCACAGGTTGAGAACTGCTGACCGCTGATCTAGGCTGATCTAGATGCTTTTAGGGAAGTGAAAGTAGCATGAGGAAGCAACATTTATTTCAGCAGCAATCCCAAAGTTACGACTAGAGCTAGGGGATTTTGAATCATGACAATGAGTAAGGCAAGGCCATCACTCAAAAGATCCAATTTCAAATCTAGGTATGGCTTTGAGAAAATTGTTTTGACTTTGTGAACTCAATTTTCTTTTCTAAATAGAGATAGTATTATAATACTTACTGGGACATGTTGCAAAATATATGTGATGATTTACAAACAAGACACAGAGTAGGTCCTTCACCAATATGATTCAAGGTAGTTCAAGAACAGTGAAATATTAAGATTGATTTCAAGAGTGCATTCTCTTTGCAGATCTTAACATTAGTGTGCATGTGTGTGATACCACTGAGCATGAGCGTGTGTGAGAGAACACCAAGAAGGAAGGAAGGAAGGAAGGAAGGAAGGAAGGAAGGAAGGAACGGAGGGAGGGAAGGAGGGAAGGAGGGAGAGAAGGAGGGAAGGAAGGAAGGAAACAAGAGAGAGAGAGCAAGAAAATCTTTTAGGCAGAGAAAAAGATGAACTATCTATGGTCAAGCAGGAAAGAAATAGGAGCTGGCTTTTTTTCTCCTGAGCTATCACCAGCTCCTCTCAGGTTCCACTTCCCAACACAGATGTAGAAAAGCCACATAACAACCATTTTACCCTGAAGCCAAGTCAGGAGCAGGGTTGTTTCTTCTTTCTGTCCTCTGAGATTACTTTGAAGCTTTTGTTCCTTGTGACTGCAGAGTAACTTCTACCATAAATTGAAATCCCAGTACACTTTACTCAATATTAGTACAAAAGGACATGCCAGAAGTACCTTTAATGTTCAAATTAATGACAATATAATACTAAAAGGGAAACAAAGCCTCACATATTCACTGACTCTGAGATTCCCAACTGAATAGGAGGAGGACCCCAACTTTCCTGGAATCCAGGGAGGTTCTACAGTGAAAGCTCACCTGTTCCTATCTGCAGCCTCAGACCAAGCTAACCTTATAGCTATGCAGCTCCTGCTCTGTCTTCTGCTTGTCCTCTTGTAACACCTGTAACAAGGGTACATCGTTAGATCCTCTTGAGCTTTCAATTCTTGATGGGAGGTGTAGGTGGAGATGGGGGTTAGGGATAAAATTCTCTTGCAGTCTCTGCTGGGTGAGCTGAAGGGTGAGGCAGTTTTGCAACATTTTGTCACTTGTTCCCAGAGGCATTTATTTATGTCAGAACCTTTTACAATTCTCTTGAATCTCTTCTCCAATTTTTTTCAACCAAGGAGCTCACAACCAATCAAGTTCTTAAAGACAAAACCCTTTAAAAGGTAGACATTGTCACTAGTACTATAACTTGTAGTACTCTATGGGAAATTTCTAGAACAGGCTGTTACTGGAATTTCTTTCTGCATTTGGTCCTTGGTCTCAAGGATTCAAAGAAAGAACCCACAGACCACAGATCAGTGGTAAGATGAGATTTATTAGACAGAAAGGAATAGAGAAGGAGTAAAAAGTACCAGAGCTTTGGCAGAAGGGAATGCCCTAGTGGGAAGTCTCTCCATGGGTATAAGGTCTTGAGAATTACATTTGGCCAGGACTTGGTAGATGGGAGAAACCTTTTCAATGTTAACCAGTGTTATTGACAAATGAATGAATGCAGTATCTCCAGCTTCAGGCAAAATGAAAATGGCAGGGCAGGGTGTTTCCTTCATGGAATTGCCCAGGCTTAGGAAACTGGGGTCTCCTGTCTAGCCTTAATGGGGGACTCCTGTATCAAGGGCATAGCACACAGTGAATACTCCATAAACGAGAGTTACATCCCCATTCCTGTTACTAGGATTGTCACTGACACCAAGAAACACATTTATATTGTTTTGCTTGTTTGTTTACGAGTGACTAAACATAAGAACCCTGAGGAGAGAACTTGGTCTGTCATGACCTGAGGATGGATGTTCAAAGGCATCTGGAGAAAGCCTTTAGGGTTATGATCTTATCTTCCAGGATTTTTCTCCTTGTGAACCTTTTCAGGGTTACGTTTCTGAAAGGGTGGCTTGTTAAAAATGTGCTTTGAAGAAGTGAGAATCTTCACAGTGAATTATTAAGATTTCTGGAGAATGTGAGATTAGAGCATAGTGACAGAGGAGCTGTTAGGTTAATGATATCCCATCCTTTGCATATAGAATGAGTGCAGCTCACCTCCCATAGATTAGCATTTTATGACAGATGTCAGAAACATGTTCAATTTCACTCAGTGTTTGATCTCTCTGAGAAGCCTCATGTCAGTGTAAAATTCAGGGCCATGTTATCCTGAAATCTCAACTCAGGCACTTCATATATCACACAGAATATAGTTTTCTTTTATTTTTCTCATTGTGTGTGTATATTTGTGGAGAAATGACTTTATTGTGATAACATCAAGAAGTGTACCTGACTATTTGATTGCAAGAGGGTTGTATGTGTATACAAGGTTGTGACTATTTTCAGATTTGTTTCTAAATGGTTCTTAGCACAATGGTTCTCAAACAGTGGTCCCCATGCTCTGTGAATGTGTATGAGAATCCTCTGGAAGGCTGGTTACAGCAGAGATTGCTGAACTCAATCTCAGAATGTTTGATTTGGTTAAG
Organism: Otolemur garnettii; assembly: GCF_000181295.1. Taxonomy (NCBI): domain Eukaryota; kingdom Metazoa; phylum Chordata; class Mammalia; order Primates; family Galagidae; genus Otolemur; species Otolemur garnettii. Next base: position 9,320,819 of record NW_003852454.1, on the reverse strand, counting down.
TCTGGGGGTGTGGCTCAAGAATTTGCATTTCTAGCATGTTCCCAAGTTATGCTTATGATGCTGTAATTTTTGGACACTTTGGAAACTACTGCCCTAGATGATACCTTTCTTGCTGTGCATTTCTGAAAACAGCAGGTAAAGAGTCCAGGTTGAATTTTGGGTGTTTTCACTTCCTATTTGTCACTAAAATGCTTTGGCAAATCATTGCTTTGAACTTTTTTTTCAAAGTAGAAGTTAAATAAAAGGTTAATTAACCTTTTCTGTAAAGGGGTGGATATTAATTATTTTAGGCTTTGTGACTCACATATGGTCTCTGTAGCATGCAGCATATACAACTCCATCATTGTAGCATGAAAACAGCCATTGGCAATATGTAAACAAATGACTGTGTTCCAATAAAACTTTATTTAAAGACATTAACTTTTGACTTTCACATAAATCTTGCATATTATGAAATATTGTTCCTGTGAATTTGTTCAAACATGTAAAAACATATATTGAAAGAATCTTAACTTTCGGGACATATGAAATCAGGGAGCAGGACCAGGTCAGCCTGATATTATTTCAGTCATCCCAGGACTGATCCTTATATCCAGTTCATTAAATGATCAATAACACATACTTAAATTACCAGCAAAACAGAGGATAGCCAGGAAGACAGCTACTTTTTTTCCATATGGCACAAGTTTCCATGGACAAAGATTTTTATGGTAGTGTCAAAAATCACCTAAGAAGATAAACATGTTTATAAATTCCATCTTTGACACTCCTGCAATACAGATTCTGATCTATTTGGGCTAGGATAAGTTAAAATATCTATTTTACAAATAGACAGAAACCTAAAATTATGCATGACTCTAATGCTCAGAGGCTTTGGGAGCTGCTATTCTTGACATATCTGGCATTTCTGGCATAGTGCTGGACAGATCAGATCCCTGATGGATATTAGACATCAGGAAAATATATTCTGCTAAGAATTTTATTGATATTCTCATTGATCTATAATAACAGCATTCTCATTTTATCTAAAAGTATGATTACGTCCATTATCCTATTCAAAAGAATCCTTTTATTGTCATTTATTTAACTTAAATTTTTTGTAAATCTTGCATTTTCTCTTTTACTTCTCCCAATCACCACATCATGTCTATACATACATCTCATTGTAAACTGAATGCTCCCAAGAGATTTGTTTTTCTTGTCACTTTGTTGGACAGTAATGAAATATTTTATATTTTCAGTCATCCTTTTGCTTGGACTCTGCATTACAATATCTGAGGATATAAAGACAAGAAATAAAAATTGAGTAGATTTGGTTTCTGTGTACCTAGCTGGAACACAGGAACATTGCAGGCAGAGAACTTTTCACATTTCAGTGGAATTAAACTTAATCTATCCATTGACTTTTAATCTCCAATTAAAAGTAAGCTGCTGAAATTAGATTCAGAAAAAATGCCAACCTAAGCTGAGGACTCAACATCTCTGACATTTATGGCAAATACTGCTCGACATAAGTTAACTTGACCTCATGTTTTGACTCATGTTGTTTGTACCAAGGAGGGTAGCTAGCTGAGTTGTTTTCTCTATTCTTTAAGCTTCAAGAGACAGGCAGACTGAAGAAACATGTGGCATAAAGATGCATGCACTCGAGAGAGTGCATAAATCAGTGATGGCAAAGCAATCGCACCCTCCAGTCCTACATTATCATTAAAAGTATCATTACTTGTTCTATGGGAGAGGAAAAAAGCTCTCTCTGAACTTAACAATTGAATGCTCTTTAATAATACCTCTGACAATGTCATAAATCCTGGCACCCTTAATGAATATGAGTTGAAGAAGACAGTGGCTTTTTATCCCCCCATGAAGCACCAAAGTCTATTAAGAGGATGAGTGAGCAGTGGCAATTCTACCCTCCTCTGGTAGCTTTTAACTGTGGAAATAGTTGTGATTTTGATACTGGGAGTTTGGTCTCCATCCCTTGATGACCATAAACACTGCTTCTTTTTCACATTCTAATTCCCCATACAGAAGATGGAGCTAAGTCGTCTCTTCTCTTACAGGAATTAATTGAGAGTGTCAAAAAACTCTAAGATTTTTACAATTATTATTATGGTAAGTCTTGCCCAGTGAAGTTTGTGTGTGCTGCATCTTTTTTCATATTGCATCCTGCATCCTGAGTTCAGATTGAAATGGGGCCTCTTTCCTGAGAAATGGAACAAGACAGAGACTAAAAATCAAATTCCTCATGCATAGCTCAAGTCTGGCCACGCTAAACAAACCACTGTTAGTTGTTTCTTTCCATAGGAATGGGACAGTCCCAAAGCTGGGAGACAAAGATATGTCCTTTCCATAGATATGTTTGACAGTGTAAAGTTGAAAAAAAAACAATTTAGAGAAAAGAGGAAGAAGTGCATTTTCTTGTATTAATATTGAAAAGGGCATCTGCAACTGCAACGTACCCACTTGAACTCTGCCAAAGGTGTGTGTTCATCCCATCGTGCCACAATCTCTCTCTTGTTTGTGTTGTACATCATTAGCCCCTTCCTCAGATGTACAAAATGTCTTGTTTTATTGTTTTTCTCATTGTTGCTAGTGATATTTTGCTTTCATTTTATTTTTTTTCAAAGTGACTTTAGGTCAGTTAAGCTTCTATTTTTAACAACAGAAGGAATGAAATTTTACCAGACCAAAAACTGCTCCTCTTCCCTGGTTAATGGTTTAACACATCTCTCCATTTATATGTTTATGTACATCCCTATCTTTTGACATATTTGCATTTTACTGAATTAATCCAAGGTATTCTTCTGATGCTAAGAGGATCATATGCTCTCAAAACTTCATTTGCATTTTAAGGAAGTGTTTTCTTGTTCTTCTTCACTTAAGAGGAATACTTGGCTTTCTTTTGACTTTAGAATAAATTACATCAGGGTTTAAATCTTCACTTAGCCTATTGTTTGATGTGTAGTGTTGGGGAAATTATATATTTTCTCTGGGTTCTAATTTTCTTACCTGGAGAAGGGAAATGAGAATGCAGTTTCAGGGATTTGAGATAAAAAATAAATTACCTAATATTTGAAAGCACTAAACATATTACTGGTACCTTGGCATAAAGAAAATATTCAAATATATAAGAATACATAAAAAGATATTCAAATATGTAAGAATATATATATATATATAATAGAGAGATAGATAAGCAAATGAGATTTTAATGTCCATTCCTCGAATATGAGGTCAAACATAAAAGTAGAGCTTTATATTTTCTGTAACTGCCAAACTTGATGTTGGATTAAAAGGGAGGCCTTTCTACACCTGAAGGTAAACATTTTTCTTTCATTGCCCTTTGAATGTAGCTTGTACAGTCCAAACCTTTCATTATCAGTGGCTCTAGCCTTCTCCCATTGTGGCACTGTCTAGTATACATTTTAAAGTGTATTACCATATTATAGGAGTAATCCCCAATCATTATTAAGTCATAGGAAGCACCTGGATCTTTTTATAAATGCAGATGAAAATTGTGTTAAAAAAAACAAGTGAAGACAAGCAGATAATTTCTAGCCTGCAGCCAGCAAGATTCACTCTCATTAAAACAAATTCCACCAGCTCTTGAGATTTTTAACTGTGAACCAAAAATTGTATGTCTAGTAAGTGCTATGCTTATGCAACCACAGATTTGGGGTCTCTTATGTGGGCAAAATGTCAGTGTTGTTCCTTCTAATTATGTTGAGGGAGTCCGAGGTCAAGTGTTGGCCTTTTAGTCTTTTATTCCTCCATAGTTTGGTTCAACCCTATCTAGACATTGCATTCCTCTGGAAAGCTCCCTGGCCTATGCCAATGCTTGGACCCCATCTGGAATATTTACTTCAGAACCTATAGGAATGGAGTTCAGTGCTTTCTAGGTGACTCCATTGTGCACCTAAAGTTGAGTGGGTATTCCATAATTATTTATTGACATTCATAATAAGCGGAATAATTCATAGAAAACTATGTTGAGCTGGGCTGGGGTAAAGAGAGGAATCTATTATCTGAATAAATGCCAAGGAGGCTAAAATAAGATAAAGAAAGGATGTAAGTAATTAGTTCAAAGTGGGAAAATCAAGACATGAATGAGGCTAATGACCTTTGACTGCATTTGCTTGCCTGTGCCCTGGTCTCACTCTCAGTCAAGCTCTGAATCATTGCTTCTCTTGGCTCCACTGCCTTACATCCCTACCATGGAGCAGGAGCTCCTGTAAGATCAAGGATAAAACTAAGTCCTCAAAATGGGTCTTTTTGCCTTTTCTTGTTGCATTAATGCAGAGCTAGTCTGTTTAACTCTCTCAACTAAGTCTCACAGAAGCCATGGAAGTGAACCCAAAGGGAAAGAAATATTGAATTAGCAGAGTTTTCTGGGCATGACCTGGCTCCAGAGCAGAGAAAGTTTTAGAAGATTCGAAGCTACTGTGTCAAGTTTGCCACATTAGAGAATAACAAAAAAATTGTAATCTGATCTGGCACTCACATACGAATAAAGGCAGTGCAAACACTCAGAGTTATTGTTTGTCTATACTGAGACCTAATTTACCACTCTTGTTTAACATCATGCTAGATATAGGTCCTTATCAGTATAATAATGAGAAGAAAAAGATAGAAATGTCATATATATTAGAATAGCAATGACAATGAGAAATTGCCCCTTATTAGCTGATGATAAAATTTTATATGTAGGATATCCCATGAAATATTTTTAAAAAGTTTCAGAACTCATGTGTGATTTTAGGAACATGTCACAAGATTCAAAGTCAATAGACAAAAAATTGTGTTTTATACACTAGCAATAAGCAATTAGAAATTAAAAAATAAGCCATACCATTTTCAATACATTCAGAAATACTACATTTTGAATGTAATCTACACTTTATACATAGTTGTCAATCTAAAAAAAAATTCAGATTCTTTATTCTGAATACAAATAAATCAAACAAAACCAAATAGCAAGATCTATTGTGTTCTTATATTGGAAGACTCAACCTTCATATTCATCAAAGTTTGACCAAATTTATCTATAGATTTAATCCAACTCCAATAAAAATTTCTGAAGATTTATTATAAATGTAGGCACATTTCTTCTAAAATTTACACAGAAAGACCACGCAGTGTAGTTAAAACAATTTTGAAAACTAAGTATAATGTATACATATTGTATGCCTATGTCCAAACTCATCAAAATGTATAAATTAAGTATATGCAGTTTATTATATACCAATTATGCCTAATTATTCCCCAATAATGCGTTTAGAAAATAATCAACACTATCAGAGAATTGTTTTCTAGATTACTGGCTTCCAAAGACTTCCATGGCTCATTTCAACTTATTCTTGAGTAGAGGTGATTCTCTCCATATATTAAAGCTTCGTAAGATCTACAATTCTTGCCATTCACAAAAATTAATTCATGATGAATAACAGATTTAAACCTAAGGCAGGAAACTATAAGAATTCTAGAAGAAGAGGTTGGAAAAGCTTTTATAGACGTCAGCCTATGTAAAGACTTCATGAAGAAGATCCCAAAGGTAATTACAGCAACAACAAAAATAAGTAAGTGGGACCAGATGAAATTAAAAAGCTTCTGCACATCTAAGGAAATAATTAGTAGAGCAAAGAGACAGTCTGCCAAATGGGAGAAAATATTTGCATGTTATACATCTGATAAAAGGGTTAATAACCAGTATCTATAAAGAACTCATGCAAATCAGCAAGAAGACATCAAATAACCCCATTAAAAAGTGAGTAAAAGGTATGAACAAGAGCTTTTCAAAAGAAGATAAACCCATGGCAAATAAACATAAAAGAAATGCTCAATGTCTTTAATTATTAGCGAACTACAAATCAAACCTACAGTGAAGTATCACCTAACTCCAGTGAAAATGGCTTTTATACAAAAGTCCCAAAACAATGCATGCTCATCTGAAGGTCGAGACAAAGGAACACTTTTACACTGTTAGTGGGAATGCAGACTAGTACAACCTTTATGGAAAGTAGTGTGGAGATTCCTCAATGAACAAAAAGATGTACTTGGACCTGGATGTTTATAGCAGCACAATTCACAATCACAAAAGATGTTGGAATAACTTAAAGCACTCATCAATATATAAGTGGATTAATAAAATGTGATTTATCATACCATGGAGGGACACTCAGCCATAAACAAAAGGTGAACCTTTTGTAACAACCTAGGTGGAACTGGAGACCATCCACTTATGCATCACTGGCATGGAAAAAACAAACACCACATGTGTTTGCTTTTAAATTGGAAGTGAATGATGAGCATGCATATGGTGTACAAATGGTAGTAAAAATCAGTGGAAAGGAAGTGGGTAAATTTGCACCTAACGAGTATGACACACACTATCTGGTAGATGAACACAACTATAACCTTGACTGAATCTGTACCAAAGTAGGGCAAGTAATCATAGCATTTGAACCCCTGTAACATTCTGGGTGAAAAAAAAAAAAAAAAGACTTCAGGTATCTGGTTTCTGAAAGAAAAGGATTAACTCACATAATTTTTCAAGATCCATTTCTGATTTTCCAGTGTTACAAGGACATGATTAGTGTGGGCAAACTAAATGTAAGTTCAGGTTTCAACATTTCCTGATGGTTCCAGCTCAAGGAGCTTCTAGCACTGAGACAATAGTACAGTGAGCACCAAGTATAAATAGTGATTATTTTCTCTTTTTAAATGTTTATTTTTGTCTGTATCACACTATAACTCCTGAATATATATCTCCTCAATCATGTTTTCCTCCCTTTTGGTACTCAGACAACATTAAGGTATTTCTCCCTCTACCTGTGAAGCCAAACACTGGGCCGTGGCTGTTAACTAAAACTCTAATATCACTTCTCATATTCAACAAACCTTTGCCAATCCATTTCTGTGTGCCAGCACTGAGCTAGATACTGGGGCTACAGCACAAGCAACTCGGACACGTCTACCTCAGTGGGTAACCTTTACAAAATAATCCTAAAATACAGATAAAATTTAAGATTGCTGAAAGTTCCCACAAGGGCCAATAAAAATCATTTCATGTAACATATTACACTTTTTAAACTTCATATTTAGCTGTGGGAAACAATGGAAGGCACATTTATTCCCTTTGTCTAAGGAGAAATTTCAGCTCCATGGAGATTTGGCACCAAAGAAGCAAAGCCACTCCTCGGTCTTCCCTATTTCCTTGACCTACCACCCTAACATACATCATAACCAGTTCCAGACAGACATTGGATTTCTACCCATCTAATCATCTGAACATTTTGGAATGACCACGTGATATCAAAAAGTCTATGTCAATATGTCAAATTGTTAGAAACATTGAACAAACTGG
>NW_003852454.1:9307358-9313278 GCF_000181295.1 Otolemur garnettii | reverse complement strand
AAAAAAAAAAACCTTCCTTAAATCAATTCAATGTACTCTTGTTATTAGAGAGCATTTAGAAAGCTCCACTATTTCAAGCCAGATGGTATTCCTTAAGGATGTGAGGAAGGAGATTTTTAACTGTAACCTGAATAAATGCTGGTAATTTTCACCATCATTATATATGTCTTTTTTCTTCCTAACCAAGAAGTTAAATACAATAATAAGATATGTAATTAATGTCAGTCTTATTTCTCTAATCTTAAGAGGCTTATTCACGCAACATCACATTTATCTACAGATGATTATCTCTTCTCCTAAACTAGCCTCAAGAATAAGCTTGTATAATTGAACTAAATATGCATATATTCAGGTTATTTTTTTTACATTGTGGAAGTCATTGATTTGCATGCATTACAAAGCTTCCTATGTTATTACAGAAAATGGATCTTATAAAGAGTATTTGGGTGGGTTCACTTCACAATTAGTGTCTGAACTCAACCAAGACATTTAATATCTCATGGTTCACCTAGAGAGCTGTGAAGACAGTCTCAGTCTTCCCCACCCTGCCCTGCATCCAGAGGTGTGCCTACTAATCCCCTCTGGCAGACTGAATATGTAGTAGAATAAGAAGCCTTGTTTTGGGGGGCGGGTACACAGACTCCCACTTTGTTGCCCTTGATAGAGTGCTGTGGGGCTGTCTCTGGCTCACAGCAACCTCAAACTCTTGGGCTCAAGCAGTTCTCTTGCTTCAGCCTCCCAAGTAGCTGGGACTAGAGGTGTCCACCAAAACACCTGGCTGTTTTTAGAGACAAGGTCTTGCTCTAACTCAGGATGGTCTCAAACCCATGAGCTCAGGCAATCTACAAGCCTTTATCACCCAGAATGCTGGGATTGCAGGCATGAGCCACATGCCCAGCAAGAAGCTTTCTTAAGCCTCTATGTTGTGTCATTAACTATACTGTATAGTGGGGAAATAAAAAAATTAAATGCAAACAATTGCAACAACTGTTATACTAGAAGGCAAAAGACATCTATGATGCAAGAGGGATGTGATGTCATGCACAGACAACAGAGACCTGACTAATTCAGACCCACCAGAGAGAACGGTGAAAGGAGGCACACTTGCGATCAGTTCTGAACAAGGTGCTTGAGGCTAAGGGCATACCAGTTTGGCAGAACATAGGATGTGAGGTTGAGTAAGATCAGAAGACAAAAAGCCATTAGAGACTCTGTTATAAATCTTTGCTTGCATGTTAAGAATCTGCATTCAATGAGCAACACAGAATCATCTAGGGGTATTCCTCAGGGAAATGATCAAATGGCCCCAAATTCTGAGCATTGTCTTTCAGAGCAGCTACTACAGCCTATCGCTTAACAGGTGAGACAGGTGATAGCCTAAACTCAGTGCCACGGGATCAAAACATGTGAATTGAATCAAAACATTTTAAGGAGGTGGAGCAAAATGTTTAATAACCATAATCCACAGAGAGCTCAAATTTATTAGCAAGAAAAGTACAAGTGATCCCATCTCAGGGTGGGCAAGGGACTTGAAGAGAAACTTCTCCAAAGAAGACAGGCACACGACCTATAGGCATATGAAAAAATGCTCATCATCCTTAATCATCAGAGAAATGCAAATCAAAACCACTTTTAGATATCATTAACTCTAGTAAGATTAGCCCACATCATAAAATTTCAAAACCATAGATGTTGGCGTGAATGTGGAGAATAGTGAACACTTCTGCACTGCTGTTGGGAATGCAAACTAATACGTTCCTTTTGGAAAGATGTTTGGAGATCATTTAGGGATCTAAAAATAGACCTGCCATTAGATCCTACAATTCCTCTATTAGGTATATATTCAGAGACCAAAAATCACTTTATAACAAAGATATTTGCATCAGAATATTTATTGCAGCAAATTCATAATTGCTAAGTCATAGAAGAAGCCCTAATACCCATCGACCCATGAATGGATTTATAAATTATGGTATAGGTACACCATGGAATATTATGTAGCCTTAAAAAAAGATGGAGACTTTACCTCTTTCATGTTTACATGGATGGAGCTAGAACATATTCTTCTTAGCAAAGTATCTCAAGAACGGAAGAAAATGTGTCTAATGTACTCATCCCTACTATGAAACCAATTTATAGATTTCTTATGAAAGCTATACCCCAATTATAGCCCAAGAAAAAGGGGAGAAGGAGGGGAGGGGAATGCAGAGGATGGGTGGAGGGAGGGTAATTGGTGGAACCACACCTACAGTGCATCTTACAAGGGTACATGTTAAATTTACTAAGTGTAGAATATAAATGTCTTACAATAACTAAGAAAATGCAGTGAGGGCTATGTTAACCAGTTTGATGAAAATATTTCAAATGGTATATAAAACCAGCACATTGCACCCCATGATTGCATTAATGTACACAGCAGTGATTTAATTAAAAAAAAAAAAAAAAAGGAGGTGGAACAATGGGACCTCAAAGGGATTTCAAGAATGTTGTTCAGACTTGAAAGACAGGTGGAAAAAAGAATCTGGGGTGGGTGCATGTGAGAAAAGAGGTCTGTGGGGGAAATAATGATTTCCACTCTGGATATACCAAAGAGTGTCAATAAATGTACAAAGATTTTAAGAAAAGAGAATAAAAACTGTATTAAAGTTGTAACACTCAATATATACCAATAACAAGAGATAATAACAAGTTACACTGAGCACCTCTTGTAATTGCAGAGGCCAAACGTGACTTGAGTGTTACAGATTTAATACTGTTTTCCTCCTTTCTTAAAACCTGTGTAAATTTTTTTGACTCCTTCTGTGTAACTTTTTTTTTTTAACATATGTAAACAGAGTTGTTCAGAAGCCAGATCAGAATTAATCTCCACCATAAAGATCCAAATGCAGTCACATTTGGGGTTAGAACTTCAACATATAAAATCGGGGGGACACAATTCAGTTGATAACAACACTGGATACTGAATTTAGGTCCAAGGCCTCAACTGAGTTGATAAAACACAGTGAGCATTTCAATAAACTTCTGGAAAAGATACTAATATTTTGTCTCCCTTTACTTCTGTACTTTAATGTGAATTTAGAAATATCAGCAACCACGTTGGCACAAGAAATCAGATTACTCGGAATGGAGTACATTTTAAGGGAGTGTAATCAAAAAATAGAAAAAAAATGGTTTTGGACAAAGCTCACCTAAAATTTTCCCTAAAATTTTAACACTATGAGTAAAATCCTGATTTTTCCTTTTCTTTTGCAGTTTTTGGCCGGGGCTAGGTTTGAACCTGCCACCTCCAGCATATGGGGCCGGCGCCCTACTCCATTGAGCCACAGGCACCGCCCAAAATCCTAATTTTTCCTTTCAGAAGTTTGAGTTGGGTTTCCTTTCACTTAAAAATAATTCAGAGAGAGCCAGCATTGGAGTAGAAAGTCACACAGAGTCTCTCTCTTCTTCCGAGGACGCATATTACTCTCTATTCTTTTATCTCTGCATACCCACTTATCTTTCTTCTTCACAAGCCAGCTTATTGGCTCATTCATGCCTGTAGTAGCAAATGGACATCACTTTTCCAGAGATGCAGCATCTCACTGCTCCAGAACTAGGAACCCACTGACCTAAACCTCCGGGTTCCTATTCTTGGTGTCCTGAACATGGAAGCTTAGTAGGCATGATTAACTCAGAAGTCAACTCTGGTCCTGGGAGCTGTGGATTCATGGGTGGGTCCTTTCCTGGAGGGGCTACCTAATTGCTGGAGCAACTTGAAGATAGGTCAAAAAATTACTTAACACGTGAAAGGCAATCCTGGTGATTTCCAGCTCCTCCTCTATCAAATAGGAGTACGACTTGTACTGAACATGCCTCTCCTCTTCAGCTCTAACTTTGCATGTTCTAGACACTTATAGGTGGCTAAAGTTGTATTGCCTGTCACATGTCTACCTTGCAGAGATGTAAGAACCTTATCAAAATCATAATTTCTAAATGTTGACTTTCCATAGATGTGGAGACCCAACACACAAATTGTAGTTTGTTTTTAATGAGAACTACATAAATAGTTTCTTCATCAGTTTTAAAAGCCTAGGCTTTGCTTCCCTAATTATAGGTTCCCTTAGGATTAAAATAAGAAAACTGAATCACAGGGTTGAGAGAAAAAGAAAATCCACAATACATTAAAAAAAAAGAAGAAGAAGAAACACCTAAAACACCCTCCTCTTATGGAATCATTACCCAGAAAATGTTGTGTAAGAACAGTGGGTAGGTGCTGCTGTGTTTATGTTTAGGGATATGAGCATGTGATGAGTGCCACATCACCTGGGGTGAGACAAGACAAGTGTGAAATGAGATATCCAAGTTGGATATCTCATTAAATAAAACAAGGCGAAGTGAAGTCGTGCAGCCCACTGTCTTCAGACGTGAATTGCTCAGATATTACAAAATTATACAGGCAGGTAGTTCTGGGTCTTGATCATGAGATCCCAGGAGCAAAGCAGGAAATCAAAGCTTTCAGCTGTGTCCATATAACTTCTCCAAGTCAAGTAGAGGATTGATTTCCTTTACACTAATGTTCATGACGCCAAACAGTCTCACCCTGCTAATGGGTGACTGTGTTTGTGGGTGACTATGTGAACAAGCATAGCCAGCCTATAGATTCTGATACATTCCATAGCACTACCATTTAACTGAGACATCTACATTTTAAAAATTTAAATATCTCATTATTATCAAAATAGCAGCATATAATTTTTTGAAAAGTGGAAGAATCAATCCCTTTCCAACCCTGATCCTTAAGTTCAATTCTGAAAGATAAGCTCATTTAATGTCTATACATATGCAAACATATACACAACCACTCAGAAACATTCTATGCATGCACTTACATATAAGAGTATACAACTTTTTCCTTTTGTTTATACTTTTCCCTTCATATTGCTAGAAAACATATAAATTCTCCTTCTTATCAATGATTAAATCATACCTACATTGAAATTTGTTAACTACTTCTTGATTAATTTTTAGGTTATTTCCAGTTTTTCTTGTTTTATATCTTGATGATTTTTTGTTTGTAATTACTATTATAAGCAATGTCAATTTTATCATATTTTAATATTTTTAGAAGATTTATAAATTGTCCCTTGATTAATTATTTTGTAACTCTTACTTTGTAAGCTCAGACATCTTTTTAATTTATTTTTAAGCAGTGTGATAGACTGTGGAATAAAAAAATGAAACAAATAAGCAAATTTACATAAGTTCTATCTTTTTTCCTTTTTGCTTCTTGGCTTAGCAAGTATTTAAAAAATACACTATGTCTTGTAAACATAGTTACCATCAACAACTTTTTTCTTTTAGTTATATGTTTAAATTCCTTTAATTTTCGACACATTTATCTAGATAAAACAAATGTTTTGATTTCAAAATAAGGACATTTTCAGGAAAGACGGTCACATGCCAATGGAGGGTCAGAGACACACTTTGTTTTCACATGTCCCTGACACCTCACCCCCATTGTTTTGCAATGTTTTAATGGGTAATGTTTTTTCTGGATTCTTTCAATTTTGAACCATTCTTGCACATATGGGCAATGCTCATTTTGTCTCTATTTGAATAACAAAATTCTGGGTATCAAATTCTTATGTTATGCCTTCTTCCCAGGAAGAGTTTGGAGACTTTCTTCCCTTGTTTTCTTCTATTTATTGTTGTCAGAGAGGCTACAATTGACCTGAACTGTTTTTTCTTTTAAATTATTTGATATATAGACTTCGGGGCTAGATTAACAAAGGATTGGCTCCTTTTTTTCATAATGTTTGCAATCTTAAATGAATACATCTTATGTAAATTATCTCTATTATTTTTTCCTAGTTATAGTGTGTACATTCCATCTATAGATTTAGGTACTGTGTTCTTTTTCAAAAAGTTTTCTTCTACTATA
>NW_003852454.1:9305329-9306527 GCF_000181295.1 Otolemur garnettii | reverse complement strand
TCTATAAGTGCCATGATGTGATTAGATACATTTTCGAATCTCTGATGCTCTTCAGACTGAGATATCTAAAGTAAGGGGCTTCTGTGTACCTCTCAGAATAAGGCTTCTCATTGTGAAGATTCCTGCATGCTGCTAAATCCTTTCAAAAGTAACAGGTTATTCATGATATGTGTTTGCCATTTCGCCAGCGTTGTCCAGAACTTGGAAAGTATTCCTCATATTTCATCTTACGGAGTGGTTTGGGGTTTTCTGTTTTTGTTTTTTAGGTTTCATTTAAAATTTTGTCACTCCCTTCCCCCTTCCAGCTGTCAGAGTTGGCAAAGTAGACATGAAGGTCATTTGTTTTAGAAAATAGAGCAGTTAAGCTGTGCTCTTGGACTCTGTCCCATTACCTAGGTGTCCCTTGTAAGTCAAATGCTTCATGTGAAATAAGACATTTTCTGGGCCTTCAGAACTTCTGGAGAGGCCTATTAAATGAGGAGGGGGAAAAGAGATGCACAATCTGATTATGAGGCCCCTTTTTACATTTTCAGACATGTCTTCTGTCCTTAAACTTGATAAAGGTTGGTGTAGTACTTTCGGTGGAGTCCTAGAGCACAGAGTGTAGTTTACATCACTGATATGATAGTCTTGATGATTTTAATTGTAGTTTTCTCTATTTCAAATAGTTTTCCTCTAAATGGAATTTTTTGAGGGGATGGATTTCTTTCTAATTTATCTTTATTTTACCCACATGTAGGACAATACTGTCTCCTGAAATAATAAATAGTTGTAGATAGAGGCTGTATCTCACTGATAAAGTTAATTTAGAACATACGTTTTTCAAAAATGAATTTAGTCATGTAAAATCTCTTCAGTGAAACTTTATCATATTTAATTTCCCATGCAATATATTCCCCAGCTGCCTCCTATTCTCCACAACATCTTAATATTAGTTAACCCCAAATTTTAGGCTTCAGCTCTCTTCCCATTTTAACTACATGCACACCCTAAGTGGTCTGACTCAGCCCTATGGCTTTAAATACTATTTTACATATGGGCTCCCACTTTATATGTCCATCCTAGATCACTTTCCTGAACTTCAGACTATCTATCTGCCTTTCTGTTCTGCAGCTCCATTTGATGTGAAAATCCTGTCTCATCTCAGTGTTCAAAACTGGATCCTGGATGCTCACCAGCTCTCATGTATCCACCACCA
>NW_003852454.1:9295841-9305107 GCF_000181295.1 Otolemur garnettii | reverse complement strand
CACCAGTCTCTCTCATAGCTGTCAGCCTTTTCTGGGGGGATAAAACCATATACAAATATTCTTAAGCTAAAAAATCTACAGGTGACTACAGAATCCTTTCTCCCGTGACCCACTTCAAGATGAACAAAGTAGCAGTATGCGGCCCTACGCCCTGAATTTATCACAATGGGGAACATAGGCTTTGATATGAGATTCATGGGGGAGATAGTCTAGCATGGTATTTCAGCTATGAGATTCTGAGGAAATTACTTATGATGGGAATAATATTTCACAAGGATTAAATGAGATTGGGTGATGTTATCTGATTAAAATAAATTGTCCAAGTCTAGCATATGGTATGACAGTGTTTAGTTTTCTTTAGCACTTTGAGTAGCCATCAAATACGTAACATCTTACATTCATAAAAGATAGGCAGTGTTTCCACTGAAAGATCATCTTGAAGTAAACTTGAAGCAGTGAGGTAAAGAAAAGTGGGATAACAAACTCCTTCCTGAGTTTTCCATTCTTTGTCTAGCATATGTGGATTAAATGGAGGCTTGGGTGGATATAAATCAACTAGATTACAAGGTACTGGCTTGTAAAAGGAAGAAGTAGAGAAAAACTTAAATCCTTTTAATTCATATGGCTTTACTTTACTCCTTTTAATTCATATGGCTTTACTTTAGAGAACAGCTTTAAAACCCCCCACAAAAAGTACCCAATTCTTCTACAAAAGTTGCATTTTTATCTATAACTCTTGTAGTCTTCATTTCCTCTTTCTATTTTTATTCATTGCTCAAGCTCTCCTATATTTGAATATGATTAATCATCAATGGGGTAACAGATGACTCAAACTTTGAGCACGAAGTTCACACAGACATGCTTTATTTGGTGAGATTTACTAACAGTTCCCCTTTTAGGGACCTAAAAGATCTGAGCAGTTATATTCATTTTCCTTTGTGCTTCAGATTATTTTTTAGAAGCATCAAAACAGTAAAATAAAGCTCCAGATAGGTGAAATAGCTCATAAGAATCTGGAGAGTCGGTGATGGGCAATTCCTTCATTGCACGTACTTCCGGGAAGTGTGTCAGAATTATGTAAAAACAACAGCTTAGTAAATCAAATCATCTGGCCAACGGTCAGCTTGCTCCTCCCTCATTTATGTGACTTTATTAAACTTAATGCTTCAGATGTAATAGGCTCCATACTCTTTTCTCTGTTTGCCAAGCTCATTCCTCTTTGGCCATTGGTTAACATGGCCTCCCTTGTCAGGTATCTTATAGATACAGCCCTAATCCTTCCAAAACTAATTGACTGCAAACTTCTCTCAATTTCTGTTGCACTTATAATTGGTACAGATAATATATGGTGTTGGGATGGTGTCAATGTGACTATTAGGAAACTAATTTGGCTTTTTTTTTTTTTTTTTTTTTTTAGACAGGGTCGTCCCCTAGGTTAAAAGGCTATGGCATCAGCCTAGTTGACAGCAACTTCAAACTGGGTTCAAGCAATCCTTCGGCCTCAGCCTTCCAAGTAGCTGGGACTATAGGGGGCCCACAATCATTATGACTTATATTTATTGTTTTTAGTAGAAACAAGATTTTGCTCTTTCTTAGGCTGGTCTGGAACTCCTGAGCTCAAGCTATCTTCCTCCCTTGGCTTCCCAGAGTACTAGGATTACAGGTGTAATACACCATGCCTGGCCTAACTTGGCTATTTTTAACATAGGCCAAAATATTGATAGCATAATGGAGAGATGTTTATTTCTCTCTCCATCAACACAGCCCAACCAAAAACAGTGTAGGGTTAATCCTGATGTGCTGTGTGTTAGGGTTACAGAATTTTTCAGGTTACAGAATTTGTTTCTCTGCCAGTTTCAGTGTATGACTTAAATCTTTTGGAATAGACCGGGTGTTCCGATTTCTCCTACCCCATATCCAGTGCAGCTAGCATTGCACCCAGTAACTTCTTTCTCAGATTTTATTCATCAAATACATTCATAGGACCAATAGCAAGAATTTTAAATATGACCAACAACCGACTATACAATATGTGTGCATTTAGTGTATGGACAAGCTGTACAAAAGGTATTACCTAGATGGTCATGTTTCTCCTGGAACTTAGAGTTGAATATACAAAGTGGGGCGATTGGATATTAAAGTAGCAAATATCATTTGTCTTCCCATAAATGTAACACTAGGGAGGGAATGTTTTGCTCTCTTCTATGCAATATGCCAGCATGTTTTGCAGCTCTGTTTCTGTTTATTGTGAATTATTTGGTTGGCACTTTTTTCTTACACATTGGTCCCATGAGCTTTGTTAGCATGTACTGGCATCTAAAAATCCCATCAAACAGGAGTATTGACAATCCTGAGTTCCAGAGCCTATAGGGCTGGGGTCCAGCCAATGGTGGATTTCACCAAGGGAACTGTCATCTCACAGGGTGTCTTGGTACCCAACCAGAACATCCTCTTTTCACCATCACATATTTGCAGAGCCATGTGCCAAGAGACCCTATTTCAATTTATAAATCTCTCTCCTAGACATTTGGACACTCATTCACAGTCTACTGAAACCAAGGGCAAGTCCCCTGCTGGGAAACAGACTTCTGGTTTGTCATTTAATCTGAAAAGCTGGCTCAATTCTCCAGAGTTTCTTGGACTCCAAACACACTAGGTTATTTAAATAGCAAATAAGTTTCCTTCTTTATTATTGAAGTTTGGAAACTTAGAACATGTCACTTCTTCTTTAACATCCTTGTGCTGTGCCTAGCACAAGCAAATCTGATCTGATGAACTGACCCTTATTGCTTATACATAGTTTAAAAGTAAAAGAAAAATTACTTTAAGTACATAAATTTCAGCATGTCAAATATATTATGAACATCTTTAGGGAAGGCTGTAACTTGCATTATGAGCTGGAATGTTAACAGTTATTAATTAGTACTCATAATTTGAATATTTTATTTTCATTTTATTTTATAAATAAAATAAGTATTTTATTTATTTTTTAATCTATGCGTATGACCATTTTATACTAATATTTGTCTATCATGTAGTATTAAAGATAGTAGTTGTATTATCTGATTTAATCATTAGAAAGCTCGTGTAATTCGTCTGTGCATCAGCCCTTCAAGTATCCAGATGAAGATAGCATTGAGATAAAGACAAAGCAAGATACTCCAGTCCATTCAGACAGTACTTAGGGGCATATGTGTAAATGTAAAAGTTATGGTTGTAATGACTGCACTCCTCTGCCTCTTCAGAAAATCAAATGGGGTTCTCTCTAAAATTTACTAACTTTAATTTAATATATTTCTATTAGATGACAAACACTGGGCTCATCAGTGTCTCTAGGGTCCATACTATGAAAATTTATATTCTTTTATGCCTAAGCACACACCATCACTCTGCTATAAACCCCAAATCCCTTTATTTAAGTGTTCATATTATTTCAAATATTATTGAACATAAGTTTCAGAGAAATGTATCATGTTTGGAAAATACAAAGATTGGGTATTGAAAAGCAGAGAAAAACATTTATTTTGCAAACTATATGAATTATCTATCAAGTGATAGAAATTCCCAAATAGAGTTAACTATTTTGTTATGGTTTTACATCTTGTGCACTAGCAAGGCTAAGACTTGCTTGGATGCATCTAAGTTTATAGAAATATAAATTAGAAGTCTTTTATTTCTTTTTTCAAATCTGTGGGAAGTTTTAAAAAGAATTTTACACAAGTATCCATCTATGATTTCTTAATGATTTTTGTTTTAGGTTTTGATTTCCTTCTGTCTCTCCCAGAATTTCATCTTTATTACCATGTTCTTTTGTATAGATGGTTTTGAGAATTTTCTCCTTAGAGTCACAATTTAGGGCCACATTTTTATTCTGCCACTTGCTGAATTCCTGGCATTGGGAAAGTGATACAATCTTTCTCACAGAAAAAAATATTATGATATTATTATTATATATTGCCTACATATATTTTTGAGAAGATAAAATATATTTGTGAATATAAAATCTTTAGCACAGAGTTCAATATATTTTACTATTAAAATAAATTAATGGAATTACTATTACCACTAATTATCATAAGTTGGACTGAATTACAGTCCTTCCTCCTTAAATTATTTTCTAAAATTTATTTTCATTGTTGAATTAATTACCAACATTTCCTGATTGTTTAATACAATAGTTAGACAGTTTAATTCAAGCCTGTACTTTTCCTATCATAAAAAGATAAAAGGAGAAAAGTCAAGGACCTTGAGATCGTGTAGGGGCTCAGCAGATCATCCTGGAACCCCATACTCACGGAAAGGAAGGTGTATCCAATTTATATGCTTTACACTAATGCACACTGGCAATTTTCAAATGACATTATTAGCAAGCTGTCTTTATTATATCTATCTTGAACTTTTTATTGTTTCTGAATGTCTATTTTAATAGAGATGTAAAAACATCATTTAGTTTTGTTCACAAAAGTTAGAGTGAAAGCATTGTTTAATGTTTTCTATGACACAAACACTCTTCAGGGAATTTTATATATTCCATGGCATGTCACGACATCCTTCTGAAGTGCTTGTCATTATCTCATCTTACATAGCTTCCATATAATTAAATAATTGACCCAAGAGCTCTCATCTAAAATGAAGGGCAGCACCCATAGCTCAGTGAATAGGGCGCTAGCCACATACACCAAGGCTGGTGGGTTCAAACCCGGTCCTGGCCAAACTGCAACAACCAAAAAAAAACAAAAAAATAGCCGAGCATTGTGGTGGGCACCTGTAGTCCCTGGCACCCGGAGCTCAGCGAATAGGGCGCTAGCCACATACACCAAGGCTGGTGGGTTCAAACCCGGTCTGGGCCAGCTAAAACAACAATGACAACTGCAACAACAAGTTGTGGTGGGTGCCTGTAGTCCCAGCCACTTGAGAGGCTGAGGCAAGAGAATTGCTTAAGCTCAAGAGTTTGAGGTTGCTGTGCGCCTCATTACTCTACCCAGGGTGATAGCTTGAGACTCTGTCTCAAAAAATAAATAAATTAATTAATTAATAAATTAAATTAAATTAAAAGTAATGAGGACTACCAGATGGAGTAACTGGGGATAAGTTATGGCCCCACTACTTGCAAGCTCGGTGAACTTGCGCACATATGTATTACTCAAAATTTTGTTTCATTATATATTTAATTGGAAAAGAAATATATTTCATAGAATGGTTATAAGAATTAAATGAGATGATGTGTATAAACACACCTTATATGCTGGGTGGCAAAATTTTAAATACATGTGAAATACAAGAACATGGAAGAGAAAAGATGTGCACACACCTCACTGAATGTCGTAACAGAGGTGTGATCAGAAAGAAGGGTCAGTGCCATAGGGAAAGGGCCTTTGTGATTTCACAGGGGAAGTTAGACTGAGCAAGACTCTGAAGATGGCACGGGATGCTGCCACGTCAGAGAGGGGAAGAGATGAGCATTATAGGTAAAAACCAGAGTATACTTGAGAGAAAGAGTCACTACACATGACTTTGAACTATGACATTGGAATAGTAGACTGGGGCCAGAAGATCACTCTAAGCCAATGTGGAATCTTTATCGAAAAGTCATACTCAAGTTTAAAGTTCTATATCGATAGGGTTTTTACAAGTTTCCCGGAAAAAAAAATAAATTTATTTTAACAAACACTTACATGGCACGTTATGCATATTTATTCATTTAATTTTTATGACAACCCTGGGAAGAAGGTATTATAAGTATCACCACATTAGAGGCAGGAAAATGAGGCATCAAAGCAAACTGTCAAAGAGAAATAGCACTGACCACTTGTTAAAGGCGGCAAGGTATAGATGGTATTTAGTCTGCTACAGTAAGGGAGAGAGACTCCCGTATAAACTGAGCTAAACTCCAAATCAGAGTAAGACAACTCAGTTTGAATAAACAATAACAGATAGGTAACAGACAGAGGATATGGGTGGGTGGAAAAGGACCAACTGGGAAATGGGGTTGTGAGCTAGAGGGAACCAAAAAGAGAGTAGGGGAAATGGAAGATTACAGGACAAGGAGCAAGCAGATAATAACTAAACATGAGTTGCCTAATTGGTTGGACATAATATATTTGCAGTTGGAAGGCCTGCATTTTATTGTGCAAAGATGCAGTATGTGGGCTGAGGTCACCTTTATGGACATGTCCTGATACAGGTGGCTAAACAGATGTGTTTTGCCAGGCTAAACTTCAGTCAATCCTTTCAACGCAGTATTTGGGTAAATTTTTGTGCCACAAGGGGGGTTCACAGTTCTGAGCAGTTTCTCTCATACAGCTAGTGACTGGCAGGGTTGACGTTCCAGCCCCAGCCTGGGCTTCTGAGTACATGCTGCCCCCCTGGATCAAACTTATCACTGGCTAATTCCTGAACCGTCCATTTATTCCCGTGTAACATTTGTGACTCAATGGATGCACATTCAGATGTTTAGATCTCTTCAAGTAGCCCATAATGTTTCAGAAAATCTCATTCACATGTTTTGTTTTGGGTTTCTGAATATGATCCTTACAGATGTTCTACGTGACATTGTATGAATTGCTGGCAATGGCTTTTGCGGGATTCTGTAAAACTGGGTTGGAGGTCATTCCCACTCATTGTGTACTACATGTCCTCAATTATCCTCTTGGTTAAGAAAAGTGAAAGTGCAGTAGCTGAATTGTTGGACCTTTTTTAAGAGTATAAAACAGAACAAAATGAACATCCACACTTAACAGCAACAAGACAACAAAACTATGCTTTGAGCCTCTTCTTCACGGTCTTTGTTAACTTCTGCTGACATCACACCCTTTGTTTAAGTGATTTTGTATTTGACCACCCTTCTTTTAGTTTTTACCAAATTACTAGATTGGGCTTTTTCTGGCTTCTTGTCACCCAGCTCCCAGGCACATAAATTTACCCTAACAGGCAAAATCATTCATACATGTACAGATTTACTTTTTCTTAAAAAGTGTATATAAAGAAAGAAAATGGAAGACAGGTTAAAAAAAAAAAAGAAACTGGAAGACAGTACACACATGAGAAAGACAGAAAAGGGGAGAAGGGGAGAGGCAAAAGAGAGAGAGTTCTAGAACATGTGGTGCCCACCAAATGCTACCTAGACTCAGCAGGGTTGCTTCAGCTCCAATTCCCTGCATTGGAAAGGACCGAGGGTCTCATTCAGCACCACTGACATCTGAGTTTTCCTGGTGGAAACATATGGATCAAGCAGAGAAGCTCTCCCTTCTAATACGCCAAAGGAACTTCCAAGTCAAATGTGATAGAGTCACTGTTTGTAGATGTAGGAAGGGGTAATAAACACACACGAGTTCTTAGGAATTGAGGGGAGAAAAAGATAAGAAAGAATTATATGGCCTGTAAGAATTCATGTAGGTGGCAACAGTAAAAATAAAAATCTAACTCCAAACAATTTTGAAATACTCTTGGGCTACATAATTTAGAAAAATAGAACAAATGTAACAACAGGCATGTTTTGAAATAGCCTTGGGCCATGAACATCCAGCTAGGATTATTTTTTGTCATTAGTAACTTGAGGGCTTCAACTTTCCATATGTGTGTGTGTCCTCCTCAGCCTTTATCATCATCAAGCTGATGAAAGAAAGGAGCCCATGCCTGTGCACAAATTAAATGAAAAAGAAGGGGAAAAAAGCTACATTAAACATTTAAAACACACACACAATCAAAACACTCAGGTTTCGGCACTTCAAGACACCTTAATTTCCATCAGCCGGTGCAGCTGTGTGCTTCCCACAGTGCAAAGTCTCCTGAAGGGTATATTAATTAAGTCATTATTCCCTGAGAGATAGGTATAATTACAAATCTTCTCACCATACTATTTTGAGTTTCCAAAATTCAGTAAGTTAGAGGTTGAGTGTGTTTCTTTTTTTTCCCCTTCAAGATACCGCTGCAGTAAAAAAGCCAATAACAAAAAAACCCACTGTGAGCAAAACAATCAAACTCTCCATTGCAAGAGAGCTGTCAGAAAACAGCCTTACAGAGATGATCCGTTTGCCCCCTTTGAGAACTGTGGTCACCAATTTCCAGCAAGAGTAATCCACACATGGTTAGGAATATGCAGATGCAGAATCTCCCTTCTTCTGTCTCTGCAAGGATGCAGAATACGTTTTCAGAATGGGGAGAAAAGACAGAGCAAGATGGCCCACCGTTTCCTCCGATCTCTTTATAAGAAATTCAGTAAAAGGTTACCCATTGTATGGTTATATGAAAAACTCTTGATACTGAATATTCCGTAGGGAAATCCACAGAGTTTACTTGTATTGATGAAAATCAAGAATTTTGAACCACTAGGAAAGAAGATTGCATTTTTGTTAAAGCACACAGTGATTTTTTTTCCATTGCTAGATATAAATTCCTATTCTTCCATCAAATAGACTACATTTCAGATCAGAATGAGGATACTCTAGTTGGAGATCAAAATGTCATTTTAATACATCTTAATCAAACCAACCTTACACCAGTGGATAGTGAGAAGGTGACATCTAAATGCTGCTGATGTGTGTTTGGAAACTAGCTGCCCCATGTCTCTGTAGCCAATTTAGAATATGGAATGCTTCATTTCAAAATCTAAGACCTTCTAAGGTGTAGGTAGAATGTCTTTATCTAGGTTTTTTTTTTTTTTTTTTTTTTTTTTTGCAGTTTTTTGGCCAGGGCTGGGTTTGAACTCACCACCCTCAGCATATGGGGCCAGCGCCCTACGACTTGAGCCACAGGCACTGCCCAATCTTGCTCTAGTTTTTAATTCATGTCGAGTGACCTTTGTTTGTATCATCTGTGCTAGGGCTGTTCAACTATGTTTGCTGCTGCGTGCAATCTATCTTTTGCTACCCACTGTCTTGTTAATGGTTACCTCTCTTGACGAAAATATCAGAAACCAGACAGCAGACTTTATGTCTTTGCATTTGCCCAAACTCTTCAGCCTGTCATTTAAGGTTCTCATGACCGTTCACCTCATCCTACCTTTCCATCCCTACTTCTGGAATGTCCCTTACAAGGGCCTTCATTTCCGTTCAGTTTGTCCTACAATATGTAACATAGTAAATAAACAAAGCTGAGAACTCCAGTCAGAGGTCCACTTTTTGAACAAGTTGCTTAACCTCATTGTGGCTCAGTTTTCACGTCTATAAAATGAAGGTGAAGAATCTATCTCACTGAGTTGAGGAACTTATGTGGTTTTATCCATGTAAAATGATCACTTTGTCATTCACAAGTCAAGGCCAGGTTCT
>NW_003852454.1:9272570-9295628 GCF_000181295.1 Otolemur garnettii | reverse complement strand
GTGATTCTTTGCCCTTCTGTCCTGCAAGCAGCAAGCAGATCCACCTCCCTGTGAAGATGTTCTTGATCTCTCCGGCACAATGAGCTACATCTGATCTCTCAGTTACAAAGCTTAATAAAGGTCTTGTTAGCTCTTTCTTATTAAAAAAAATAATAATAAGATAATGTCCTTCAGTGTGCATACATTAGAGGAATGCTACAGGACACTCTCATTGTTTATAATGACTGTCACATTCAAATAGCCTCAAACTGTTGTCTCATTTTCCACCTTGGCATCACTTCAATCCCCCTTGCTTCCAGATTTCTTATATTTTCTGTCCATGCCATTTGTCACCTACCATTTATATATATATTTTTAATTACATGTTTTCATTACAATTTGGTCTTTTGTGGGCCAGGCATCTGTATTTTTCTCTGTATTCCATTAGGCTGCTGTATGTCTCTTTCTGCTTCAAAATGGCCATTAAGACTAAAACAAGACTCATGGCCATTTGTCTATAGGTAAAATCACAGACTGAGTCCCAGGACACCCAGGTTCTGGGATGTGCACCCTTTAATATGCCCCATTTAAAATGCTGGCTTAGGTGAATACCTCTCACCTTTGTCAGCAGAGATTTTTGTAAAACCAATTGACCTGTTCTTTGAGTCACTGATTGTCTAATAACATCCCAAATATGGAGGATGGGTAGCAAGTTGGCAACTGGCAGGAATAAGGAGAGTATTCAAGCCGGTGCATGTCTCCATCTGGGATTTTTAAATGAGGATGAGCTAAGGTCCCAGGCCCTTTTGTTTATGGAAAGTGAGTGGAGAAGAAACCAAGCCTTCTGGAGAGTGTGGGCAGTGGCTCTCTCAAGCAATGGGAGCCAGACCATTCTATGCTTTGACTTCTTCTGTCTCATTACCCAAAGCTACTTAGTTACATTCAGTTTGCTAACTTCAAAAAGAGTGAAAACTGTGATGCTGCCATGTACCAAAGGGAGACAAGAATAGGAATACTTGATGTGACAGCACTTATCTGTCAATCTGTGCATCTCTTACCATTGGCCAAAATAAATAAGAGAATATGACTTACTTCAGAAAATTATTTTTCCTGTCAGGTTGCCTCCTCTTTCTCCCGAATAAATTTCTCTACTTATGTTATTAACCTGACTCCAACCCCAGATCTTCCCTCACAAACAAATCAAACAGAAAGACCAGTGGGGTCCTACCTATAGGGACTGCTTCTTCCTCTGCCCTGACCCTGACTTTCCTCTCACATTCTGTTTTCCTACTTCACCTCGAGTTTTCTCTGGGAAAACCAGAATCACAAACCATTTGGAGAAATGAGAGTCCATGCTGGATAAGCTACAGTGCTCCTTCTCTATGCTTTTTAAGGCTATCATTTCCCTGGCTTTGTAGACCAACTGGCCAGCTGCTCGAGACAGCTAGCCTGTGGAGCAAGGATGTTGACTGAGGATGATTTACAGGCTTGACTCGGCTGCAGGGCTGTACGATGGAGCTGACTTAGGTATCTGACATAGGTATTTTATCATTATTTGTTGTGGTTACCCGGGGACTGTAAGAAAAAGACTGGCAACCAATCAAGAGATTTTTTTTGACAGCTGAGAAGACAGATGTGAGTATGGAGAGACTCGGAGAGGTATTCTTCACAGGACACTTAATATACCATATTTCCTTGCTCGGAGTTTGATAGAGGCTCACTAATGCGGCTTTGACTTTTCAAGTAACCTCTGCAGGAAATCTATCTGCTCTTCAGGGAAACCTTTATCTTGGGTGAAGAACAGCCCCTGTGTAGGTGATGCTCATATAGGACATATGCACACAATCTCCATTTGGGTCCATTAATCATTTTTATTATGACCAAATTATTCAAGGCTATAGACATAATGAAAGAAATATCTTGTTAATACCAAAATGTCCAAGAGAGTACTTAGGGAAATTAAATAGACTGGAAAACATATGCTGAATGTCTTACAAATTAGAATTTGTAAATAAATGATTCTGGTTTAATCACACGGCAATTTACAGAGATGTTTTGAGTAAAAATGATCACATCATAGTCTCTGACAAGAATTTCATACAGATTGAGCTATTTGGCTTGCTGCATGAGTAGTTTTAGAGTTTTTATTTCTCATTAATCTTTTTAAATACTTACTTTATTATTTTACTCAAGAGTTCTGATTTTTAAGTCAATTATACTATCAATTTTGAAATACAGCTCAAAGTCTAAAGTCTGGAAATCTGTTCTCAACTTTTGAACTCACAGGCTGCCATGACCCTGATAGCCTTACACGTCCACTGTTAGATAGCAAGGCAAAAGCTTACTTTTTATGGAATGTAGTTAGTCTATGGCTACAATTTTGTGCAGCTGTTTCATAGACTTTTGGTTTTGATGAGAAAAGAGAAGTCAAAGCTCGGATTCTAGGTACCTGAACACGCAGAGGCAGATAGGAACTTCATGACCCCACAGTTAGCTTGTCAGTTAACACATTCAAGTGAGGTTGGGAGCTGGGGATGTGACCTAATACAGGCATTTAGTGGGCATGGGGAGGTAACATACAGATGCAGTTCCATGGCAGCGGGGCAGCATCCCTCAGACGATGTTTCCCACTCTTCTAAGACTCATGGCTGCCTTGCACCTGGGTGGGGTGATAGAACTAGATTTAGAACAATAAAGGTGAATGGAAAGGACACAAGCAACTTCTCAACCATCTCCAAATTAATGATAGGCCTCTCTCTTTGGACCCGGACATTTTTATCCTTCTCAGGGTCTGAAATGCAGATACAGTAATTGCTCAATTTTCACCACACAGGTGAGTACAACAATTTAGAGGTTGTTGCAGCAGAAAGGTGGAAAGAACTTGGGGCCCTGGAAACTGTAGGGAGCAAAACTGATTGGTCATCTTTGATAAACTAGACTTTCATTAGAGAATTAAATATATTTAATTTATTCTATTCTGAGGGCCTATTTCTTTTTTTTTCTCCCTTTCTTCTTCCTTACTCTCTTGTTTTCACCCCCTGTCTCTCCCTTCCTTTCCTTTCCTTTTTCCCTTTCCTTGCTTCTTTTTTCTTATTTGTGGACCATTTACCCTAACCCAAATAAAAGTCATTTGATTCGAAGCACTTACAATCTTGTTAATTATGATAATTATAATAGAATCTTGTTAATTATGATTATGTTAATTGTAATAATCATATAAAAGCCATTTGAGGGTATCACTCATTTTGATACCTAGAAAGAGACTGTAGAAACTGCAGGTTTCTACATATTAAATAGGTTTAGTCTTTTCTGTAAATAGAGTATGAACAGCTAGGAGTTCTGAGTTAGTCATATAGAGCTTAGAACTAGTTCAGTATTTCTCAATAGAGCTTAGAACTAGTTCAGCATTTCTCAAGCTTGTGTCTCTCTCTGGCTTTCCTATCAACCTAGAGAAACAGACCAAGTACACCTTCCTTTTTCACAACTCTAGCCCTCCTTCTTCGTTTGATGAAAATTGGTGGTTATGAAAGAACAGTTCTCAGGAGCTATAAAAATGAGACCATAGAAAAGGCTACCTTTTGAATACAGGATTATGTGTTCAGATGCCATGAGAACTAACTGACTAATATTCTTTCTTAACTTATCAATAAAACCTCTCAGATAAACTTCCTGAAACATACCCTGTGCCCATGTCTCTTTCTCCTGTATTTGTTCAACTGTATCACACAAATATGACAATAAATGTTCTCTTGCCATGAAGGGAAACTTGCATCAAATTTCTTTTGACATTATGTAATTCAGGTCAGATAAAGGTATAGATTGTTGAGATAAAATTGCATGCAATTTAGTAATTGCATTGAAATTATAACTCACTCGTGTAGCCTTCAGTGAGAAGATATTAGAGATGGTTCAGGCTTCCAAAAATAATTAAAATATAGATTGGTGACAGAAGGTTATTAGGTAGAAAAAATAGCTAAATGGAATGCCCTTTTCTCACGTTTGTGCTGCCTCCTTTCTTTGCAAAACATGAAAGCCAGGAGTTGCTGAATGATAGCATAGATCCCTTAAATTTTATACATTTTCAGGTTCACTATTGGAGGGTTTAGCTGTTATGCAAATTCTTTCCTGCTATTCTGCATTTAAATTAAGTCCTGATCCCTATCAGCCTGCTCCCTCAATATAATTTTAATGGGGTAGCCAGAGATATCAGTTTCTGCCAATTACATTGTGTGTCATTCATTCTATGTCCAAATTATTTTTGCCTCCTTTCACAATCTTATCACTGCCCATCATTATCTGGGACCATAATGTATTACCATCCTTAATTAATATGAAGGGGAAAGCACATGAGAATAAAAATAATTATCTATCTCTTCATATTTAATTTGCATCATATTTCTTGAATGTTTTTATCCATGTGTGTATGTAAAAAGATACACATGCACACACAGCTTGAGTCAAATGCATGTGCTCTTGAGGATAAAATGTTATAAACCAGATTTAACACAGTGCTCATTGGGAAATCTATATAGAAATTTGCTGATAGAAACCCACAACACTGACATACTACAAAGACAAAATATTGAGGAACTAAATCGATGCTTTCAGGTTGAATCGAAGCAGGAGAAACACTAAATGAGGGAAAACAAGAAAGAATAAATGTGTGCCAGACAAAATATCAAGTTAATTTCCCAATTACACTGTATAAGTAGGCATGCTTTATAACATTAAAATTACGTGGAAATGGACTTTGGGATGTCAAACTCAGTGCACCCTAAGAGACACAATGGTCACTCTTAAATCTGATGCCGAACTTTTCTATTTGGTCAAGACAATACATTGATAGAAACTTGCTCTCTGATAATTTGGTGTAAACAATTAACTATTTGATCAAAATATATATTAATCATACCTAGTTTTGCAATTCTTAAACTAATTATGCTATGAAAGAATGTGGTTCTATTCTCATTTATGAATCCCTAAACATATTTATCAAATGCATAGACTTTTTCAGATTTTTTTACTTTAAATTGCTGGCAGTTATTCATGTTCTGGTTAAAATATTTAAAAGTCTGAGAAAATCAAGTACTTACTTACAAGTAATACTTGAGAAATAATGAAATGCTTTCCATTAATAAATACAAAAGTAAAAATAGTTGAATACTATATCAGTCATTGAAAATGTAGATTCTTCCTAGCAATACCATTTGTCTGGCTTAAATTTGTCTTTCAGTAAAATTGTATGGTAACTGGAAGAAACACGTGAGTTTTATAAAAGGCAACCTTGTATAGTTAGAAAATGTTTTTAAGCCATATACCTTTTTAAATGCCGTTATCCATATAAAGTGAATGTTCTTTTCAATCTCAGTGGTAGTAGAGTTGTTTAGTGCATAACCGATGGTGGAAACTGAGTTTCTTTTCATTTCCTGGGCCTCATGCATGTAATTAAAGACCTGTGACTAATAGTGGCCAATGGCTTAGAGAAAGAAGGAGCATAAGTCATTCAGTGTTAGCTTTAGAAAGCAATCCACAATATCCTGTAGCTTACATTTCTCCTGCCACATATGAGAGGCCCTGGGTTCCGGTTGGCATTACCAAGAAGGAAGCTGGCCTTAATCTTTGGGTCATTGTCTGGAACAGAGCAGTCCTAGATAGTTTCTGTGTCCTTTGAGTGTGATGTG
This sequence comes from Otolemur garnettii, assembly GCF_000181295.1. Taxonomy (NCBI): domain Eukaryota; kingdom Metazoa; phylum Chordata; class Mammalia; order Primates; family Galagidae; genus Otolemur; species Otolemur garnettii. Next base: position 9,289,968 of record NW_003852454.1, on the reverse strand, counting down.
AGCAAGAATTTACTCTTATAATTTTAATCTACTGAAAATTCAGGGTATCTCTGTTATTTACAGTGATTACTACATAAATTGGCACTGAAAGTGGAATGTTGTAAAAAAAAAAAATTGACCCTGATATAAGTTGCACTGGCTTCATGGTTAGGTAAAGAAACTGAAAAATTGATCTTGACGCTTGCATAGAAATGTGTCCAATATTTGAATTAAACAACCAAACAACTCAAAGCAATGATCATGGTAAGAGTATGGCCTTCCCATTGAACTTTCCACATAGCATTATTAGGTTGAGAGTAAGCATTGAAAAGACAGGTGAGGAGAAAACAAAAAATAAAGCACACGTGAAAACTGGGATTGAACTTTGTAGGTGATTTATTAGCACAAAATAGGGACTTGGACTAACAGATTAGAAACTTATTAGATAATGTTAGAGAATATTTTGCTAACAATACAGGAGACTCTGTCTTTGACAATTAGAAAAATACTAAACAGGTACATTTTTTTAAATGTCTGTCTTTGTGTATTGGAAAGATCTCAAAGTTATAGGGGGTTTAGAAACAAGGATGACACTGTCATAATCGGAAAGTACCCAATAATATGTTTTCCATCCTGCTTCACTATTTCCCCCCTCAAGGCATTTGCAGATGCATATGTTATGTGGGCTTCAGAGGCTGAGCAGCTGAAAGAAAGCAGCCCCTGTGGGGCTGAGAAGCTGAGCAAAGCTGTTAGCAATGTTACAGGCTGGGGCGGGGGAGCACGAAAATTAGATTTCCGAGCACTCTTGATACCCACGACTTCCCTTCGCCTGAGAGAACAGAAGCTTAAAGTGAATCTAAAATGTGGCACAAATTTCTTCTTGGAACAGACTGGTTTATAGTAACTGGCATAGAGGCTGAAATTCAGGCAGAAAGTGGTAATTGAGAAGCTGAAAAGCTGACCAGAGATTTGGGACAGTCTCAAGGTGCTGGGGGCAGCTGAGGATGACAGCTCTTGGGCAACCAAGTAGGCTTCAGTGGAAAGATCTACAGGATGGGTGTTTCCAACAGCGACCAAAGTGACCAGAATGAATTTACCTTAAAAATGTGTATTCACCTTGAAAGTATGCTATTCTTCATGATTTTTTTAATTTGAAGATATCTGCTTTATTTCAGATTTGGCGTATAAACAAAACATTAATTTTTATGGTATTTGAAATCCTCATAACTGAAATTGGCATAGTATATGACCTTGCTTGCTTGATAATTTGTGTTATATTTTCTTAGTCATTACTAAATTCCTAAATCTGTTCCAGATAATAGATATATAAGGGTGGCTAGGAGTTTACAATCTAGTGGGGAGGCATCCCTGGGGGCAGGTGCTAAACCAAAGGTTACATCCTATAAGAGAAACCACAGGAGCTGTGAGGACTCATGATGTCCCCAATATAAAAGTGTGCCCATGGGCGCATTGCTCTCTTACTCATCTCTCTAAGAAAAATGTAAACTTCACAATTAGATTCCATAAAGTACTGAATAAACAAATTACTGGATTTATACTTGAAAGCTTTCTGATTTTATATATATATATATATATATATATGTATAATATCTTTCTATCTTATATATACAGGGTAGACATAAAGTTCATGTGCAATTTAAAATAGTTTAGTATAGTAAATGGCCTACAAACTTTATGTCCACTCTGTATATCATATATTTCTATTTCTGTATATTTATCTATAATATGTCATATAGTTCTAACTTAGTCTATTTAGGCTGCTATGACAACATATCGTAGACCAGGTGGCTTATAAATAGAAATTTATGTTAAACGGGTCTGGATCCTGACAATTCCACGATTTGGGCACCAACAGATTCTATGTTTGATTAGAGGTCATTTCCTGGTTCATAGAATTTTCCTGTAATAACCTCACTTGGTGAAAGGAGTGAATTAACTCTCTGGGGTCTCTAACCCCAAGAGTTAGAGACAAGGGTACTAATGCTGATCATGAGGGCTCTTCCTTCATTACCAAATCATCTTCCAAAGGCTCTGCCTGCTTACAGAATCACCCCTGGGTTAGGATTTCAACACAATTCCCAACCCAGGGGTTAGGCACAAACATTTAGTCCATAGGAACATATATGTCATAAAATATTATCTCAACTTTATAGAAGAATGAAATTTTTAAGACTTATTTGACAAAGGCACAGAGCTAAAAATGAATGAGGCAAAATTCAAACCTAGATTCAATTACCAATAGAAACCCCTTGATTTAACTACTTAAAAATAAAAATATGAAGAAAAACAAAGGAAGATGCCCTTTGGCTTCATTTCTATCCCTCAACAATAACAAGCTCAGGGATGACCACTTAGCAATTCCTCAATTATTTAAGTAGTCTCTGTTTCTTCTGCTCATTTGATTTGTATAAAATCAAATAAACTATAGTTACTGCAGTTCAGTGCTCAGTTATGAAATGATGGCAAGGCACTCTGCCAGCCTCATATTCAAATTTCTTGAGTGCCACAAGTTGGCCTCAAGTATTTCTGAGCACCAGCAAATATTCTTCTCCACTATTTCCAGAAAGAGCTTTGTGTCTCTGTCCTGACATTTCTTGGCACAATGGAAATTTAAGCACATTGTTCAGCACCAAACTTTGTGTGGCTTTATTTTCACTTTGGCATGGAGTCTGTCCCAGGTAGCTCCCTTTTGTTTTGTTCAAGAGGGGAGTGTTTTCTCCATCCTTTGTAGGTTATTAAGTAGCAAATGCTGCCATTTTTGCAGCTAGGCATGTCAGTGACAGCTTGTTTAATATTCTTTATCCTATTATGAAGTCCTGTCTTACAGGTACTTGAATATTGGCCATAAAAATTGATTCCAAAGATGTGTTGACTAACTTATAGCAAGCTCTTGATAAAACTTGCTTGACCATTCTCATCCCTAAGACAGCTGGCATTTGAACTTGTGTCACACACATATTGCTCCATGTTTTCTGTTAGGGAGAGTTTCTCCCTTCACATTTGTTGGAAAAATACACACTTCCTGTTCCCTAAGAGTACTTCAGATGTATTTCATTTAAGAGCTAGTACTGGACTTCACTGCTCTCCCTAGATCACCTGATGAATCTCCTTTTATTTTTATTTTACATTATTTATTTACTTATTTATTTTGGGATAGAGTCTCATTATCTCACCCTTGGTAGAGTGTCATGGTGTCACACCTCACAGCAACCTCAAATTCTTGGGCTTAAGCCATTCTCTTGCCTCAGCCTCCCAAGTAGTTGGGACTACAGACACCTGCCACAATATCTGGCTATTTTTTATTGCAGTTGTCTTTGTTGTTTAGTTGGAGAAGGCCAGGTTCGAAATTGGCCCCCTCTGTATATGAGGCTGGCACCATAACTACTGTGCTACTGGTGCTGAGGCATGAATCTCTTTTTATTAAACAGCTGACAGAAAATGCAGTTGGAGAAAATTAACTGGAAGATGTTACTGGGCCTATCTTTCTGCATAGTGGGCCTTGTGACCCAGCTTCCCCAGCAGCAACTTCTCCCCTTTAGTCCAATTCCCACTAAAGATGTGTCCTCCATACTGTCTGGCATCCCAGCAGCCAGTTCTGGCAGTGACCATACAGGGCAGATAGCAGAAGGAGGCTGGTAGCATGGACCAGATACAGTGAGGGCTCAGGTGACCTGCCAAACAGAAGACCTTCAGTCTTAGAATTTGATCTTTTATTTTTTTTTTTAACATTTCCTATACCTGCATTCAGTACAAGTAAGTTATCAATTATTTCTTTTGCATGGTATAAAGGAAGGTTAAACTATTCTTGAAAGGGTAAACTTTGCTTTGAAGTTCTTAAAATTCATTTATGTAGTGCTGTGGCCTTGTCCCAAGGAAACCATGGGTTTCAGGTCCTGTTACTGTAAAGACCAGGTAATTCTAAGGCCAGAGTTGGGAATCCCCAGGCCAAATGACATCATATTGCTAAGGGACACTTAGTGTAGGCTCTATGAGATGTTTGAGTAGGCCTTATAGCTATCATTAATTGTACAGCCACAGTATATCATTTGCAGTATACTACAAATTCACCATACAATGTTGCTTCCTTTATGTGGGTAAGGTAATTATGTTATGAACACCCAGCTTTGAAATTGGAGTTGAATGCTTTGATTACATCTGGAGCCACCTGGGTTCTGCTGATGAAGATCACAAGTGTAGCCAGCTCCCTGTAAATATGTACCCTCCCCGTTTCTTTTCTTTTCTTTTTTTTTTTTTTTTTGCAGTTTTTGGCCAGGGCTGGGTTTGAACCCACCACCTCCGGTGCCTCCCAGTTTCTTTTCATGCTACTGATAGAGCAGGTCCAACCTCTGTAGCTTTGACACATTAGCTATACCAAGGCCCCAGAGATAGAAACATGGTCTGGGACTGGGTGGGCAAGAACAGCCAGTGTCCTGCACACAGGGGCTGCAGCAGTGCCGCTATTTCATTCCCCTCCATGAGTGGGCGGCAGCAGCAGCAGCAGCAGCAGCAGCAGCAGCAGCGACAGGCTGTAAATGGTTGTGAGAAAGCTCTTTAACTGGACACATGCTTTTCCTCTGCATTTGAGCTGGTCAGAGGCAGCTATTAAAAAACTTCTTATGAAATTTCTCTACACATAACCAAAAGGTACAGTCCTGAGCTGATCTAAGCTGAAGGCAGCCTCCAGCCATCACCACCCTAAGTTCATATTTAGATGGCCAGTCACATCCTTTAGAAAAGAGGAAAACAGCTAGTTAGGTGCAAAGAGCAGCTAGACTTTCTAATGATCATTTTTACTCAACAAATGAATGTTTCCCTCACTCTCAATCACATATGTCCACAAACTAGTTTTACTTATGGGGTGAAACCAGTTTGTAAAAGTAAAAATGAAATTTGTTATTTTCTTAAATTGGCCAAGAGAGAATGGATTGTTTTCTCCATTCCCAATGGCAATAGGGTAGAAAAATATGAAAATGTAAACAAGAGAGAATTAGGTCTCATGAAAGTAAATATTACCAATTGTTTACTTTTCCAATTATTCCAAAAGAGACAGTATGAGAGAAACTGTGGCTAATCCCTGTGAATGGTTAAGGATTGATCAGAATCTTTTTTCCTATAATTATGCCTCCATGTTTGTGGTATTATTTAGTTCAATGCTGCTTAAAGAAAACATGGCTGGGAATCAGAGTTCATTTCTACTTCTATAATTCAAAGGAATTACTTGGAATATTATGAAGGAGTTCTAATTTTAAGTGCAGCTAATGTGTCTCTGGAAGCACTGTCGTTGTAGATGGTGGGGAGTTGCATCTCCTATTTGTAATAATAGCAATGAGAACAACGTAATTCATCAGAGACAAGAAAAAGTGCTGACGGCAGCCAAATGGAACGAGGAGATAGAGGACACCAGTGTAGCATGGGAAAGGATTCCTGAGAAAATTAATGTGTCCCCGAAGGGCTATCTGCTACTTAATAATAAACAGCTTTCAGGAAAATGAAAGCAAATGAATGGGAGTAAAGGGCAAAAGTTAATCAAAGTAAGTCTACTAAACGCAACAGACATCATCTAAAGTGGTAGGGGATACGTGGAGTAAAAACGTGGGCGTACAAAGGAAGGAATTAAGTCCCTACAATAAAGCTCTTGGTGACCTCTACAGTTGCAAATACAGTAGGTAGTTCTCGTGTTTAGAACCTTCCCGAGGCTCCATGTCTTTCAGGAAGCTTTTCCAGGAAACTCAAACTTCTTCAGCTAGACCTTTTAGAGCCTGGAACATGTAGCAATGTGTCCTATGTCTCTGTCCTGAGGACAGAGTTGGGGGTGCGAGGAGGAAGGCCGAGAAAGTTCATACCTACTGTCTTGCAGAACCACGTTGTGGGTTGTTACAGGCTCCCATGGGCTTTCACAGGCTCCTGCAGGCTTCAGTTGTAATAAAGGGGGCAACTTCACCTTTCTAGTTGCTCAGGACATAAAAATTATGTCACCCTTGACTCTACTTTAAAGACTTTGTTTTTTAAACTTACTCCCCCCTACCCAAAAAGAAAATAAAAATAGTAAAGAGAGTTTCCACATAGCCACTACCCAGTTTCCCCATTTTTATTACCTTACATTGGTATGAATAATATGTAAGAATTAATAAACCAATATTGATATTAACTCAAGTCTATACTTTATTAAAATTGCCTTAGTTTTTATAATTGCCTTAATAGTCTTTTTCTGTTACATTAGTGCATCCAAGATAAGGCACTACAATTTTTCTATGTGCCAAATGTTTGTTTCCCCTGAATTCCTATGTTGAAGTCCTAATGTGGTGGGGTTTGGAGGTGGAGCCTTTGGAAGATAACTGGATTTGTATGAGGTCATGAGGGTGGAGCCCCCACAATGAGATTGGTGCCCTTGGAAGGGGATAAAAAGCTCTGAGTGCATTCTCTTTGCCTGGAGTGAATAGAGTGAGAAGATACTGAATCTGCTGGTATCTGGGAATTAACAGCCCTCAGATCTGGGAGAAATAAATGTCTTTAAATTATATGGTCTACCATGTATTTGTTATGGCAGCCCAAACTGACTACAGCAATTTATCAGTCCTATCTCCATAGACTGTTCTTAGCTCAACCTGTATCTCAGACTACCCTATTTTTGATGACCTTGACAGTTTTGAGGGATAATGGTGAGGTATTTTGCAGGATAAACCTCTATTGGCATTTGCCTGATGTTTCTCTCATGCTTTGATAGGGCCATAGGTGTTGAGGGCCCCCTTTCATTATATCATATTCTTGAATCTTCTGCTGTTTCACAGAGCACAGACAATCCATTAGCAAATCCCTTGGCTTTCTCCTGGAATTCTTCCAAAATCTAAGCAATTAGCAACACTCCCCAACCACCACCCTGGTCCATGTAAGAATCATCTTTGTCCTAAGTGCTTTTAGTAGCTTCTTAACTAATCTCCCTTCTTCCCTGCCTTCAAACACAGAGTAGCCAGGTAAGCTCAGAGGAAGCTTTTTTAAGTCCTAAAATTTCACTTCTCACTCAAAGAATTCACTGGATTCTCATCTCAGTTGAAGTAGAAGCCCTACTCTCTTTCCCATGGTCTTACATGATTTACCCTGTCTTGTCTCTGTCTCTTCCAACAGTTCTTACTCAGAACCCACTCTCTTCTTTTCTATTTATGTAAAAGTACTTTTGATTGTCTGTTAATAGGGTTGTATGTTAACCCAATGTTAATTTTAGTCACATATGCCAAAATATAATTTGAATTATTTATGCTCCCTTATCAAGTTCCTGTGAAAATGATTTATTAAAATATTCTCATGCCAACCATACCATCTAGCACCAGTCAGATTAATAGTCATTGATTTGGCACTCAGCTTGAGACAGAGACAGACTCAATCTCTTTATATGCACTACATGTATCTTTACATATCTAAGACATTCCAGTGGATTTCCATCCCCCATAGTATTGAATATGCACTTCTTATCTGGGGGACACAATCCACAGAGCTGTCCCTCTTCTCCTCCCCAACCTTACCTCCTTTCACTATTTCCTCTGCTCCCTATGTTACCATCACACTGAGCCTTTTGTTTAATCTCACCACATTCATCACACTCTACCCAGAATGTTCCCTGTGTCTTAGTTAGTTTGGGCTGCTATAACAAAATACCACAGACTAAGTATCTTAAATAACACACATTTATATTTAACAGTTTTGGAGGCTGCAAATCCAAAAACAAGGTACTGGCCAATCTGGTTCCTGCTGAGGGCTGACTCTGGCTTGCAGACCTCCCTCCTCTCACTGTCCTCAGATAGTAGAGCGAGATGATAGCTTTGGCTCTCTTTTTCTCCTTATAGGGCACTAATCCCATTGTGGTGGCACCAGGCTCACAATCTTGTCTAAAACTAATCATCTCCCAAAGGCTCCACCTCCTCATACCCTCACACTGGGGCTGCAGCTTTAACATAACAATTTTGATAAGACATAACATTCAGTGCACAGTACGTGGAACTTGGCATAATCCACTTCATATCACTCCATGTAGATCCCTACTCAAAGCCATCTTCCTAGACGGATTGCTGTCCACTTGAAATTTAAACTCCCTATTTTCCTAGGTTACTCAGTTATAAGGCATCAGATAATAGAGCCAGAATTTGACCTGGGTCTATTCTAACTTGAGACTCTTTCATGGCAATACCTTTGAATGCCTTCACGGGTCAATCTTTATCTTCTTAAGCAGACTTTTACGAAAATTATTTCTTATCTTTCCCTACTGTACTATACTTTCTGATCTTAAGTTGTTGTTGCCCTTGCCATCTCCCTAGAGGATTTCTGTTTTCTTCACCACCATAAACTACGTATTTCAACTGTGAACTCATATGAAATCCTCCCACTTTGAAGTGATCATCTTCTCCCCAGATCTTTTCCTCTACTTAGTGTCCATGTTGCCCTGACAGGGCTTATTAAGAAGCATCTTATATGGTAGCTCTGAATGCAGTCACTCCACTCACTCACTAGATGAGATAATTATTGACAAAAAGGACCATATTTGTAGCCATTTCTAACTTTATCTGTGTCCAGAAATTATTCTGAATATAGTGGTTACTTGATCATGTTGCTTACATTACGAATGTTATGTAACAATGTGGAAATTTTCCAAAATATATTTATAAGTTGGGGGGGGACAAAAACCAAGGGCCCATGATTATGTTAGGTCTATGTTTTGCCATTTCAAGGTCTGTGACCTTAATCACATCTCCAAACTCCCTTTTGCTATATAATAACATAGTCACAAGGTTTAGGAATTAGGGCATGGGCATCTTTGGTGGGGTAGGGGAGGCATTATTCGGCCTGATACTTTCATACAAATTCTGGTGATCACCAGAAAACTCATTGTCTCTAGGACGTCCAGGAAAAAAACAACTTTATCTCTGAAACACAAAATATACAGTATGAAGTACAGGGCTCTAGGTAAAAGGCCATAAAATAAGGGATAAACATTATAAATATTGGGATTTGGGGTTTTCTAAGTTGTTCTCCCCAGATTTGTTACTATTTTAGATAAAGCCAGAGCATTAATTAAGCAATCAATAAATAGTACTTCTTCTACTACAAAGTAACTGTGACTTTAATTCAACTTGCTAAGCCATCATTGTTTTCATCATTTGTTCTGTAAAAATAGTGTGATGATTAGCTGAAAAAACAGACAAAATTACATAATTGATTTATTCTTTTAAATGCCTTGCCTCAGGGATTTGCATTATGTAATGTTGCGGTCTAGCCTGTTTCTCACAACTCTATTCCCTTGCAAATGTGATAGTTGAATCATTTTCTAAAAATTTGAATAATCATGTAAATTCCTTCTAAACATTAAACCCATGATGGCACATCCAATATTTCTCCATTTATTATCATCAGCAAATGACTAGATGCATTGTTTTCCCCAACTCTGAGATCATTAATTAAGATGTTTTTCTGACTGAACATCTCCTCACTCAAACACACTTCACTTCATTAAGAATCTCCTGGCATCAGAATCCTCAGGCCATTTGTCAGCCCCAAGTGACTTCAGTCCTTCAGTCCACTTTGTCCCTCAGAGAGCCTCAGAAAATCTGACTGCAATTCCAGCTCTAAGATCAGAATCTGAGATGTTATCAGAGACCACCACAGACTTCTGGAGGGAACACAGTGAACTTAGCACCCGTTGAATGAAAATTAGAACCACTGGTAGCCTTGAATCCTAGCTCTATGGACTATAGAACAATATGTCTGAGGTAGGAATTGGGTTGGAGACAGAGAGTATGTTTAGGTAGTATTTAGATAATACTATCAGCATGACATGGAAACAAAAGGGCTGTAGGGAATGCAAGTCATGCCCAAACTTAACTGTTTTGTCTTCAATGGGAGTTAATGATGCCCTTCCTTTAGAGAATACAGAAAGATTAGTTTGTGTGTATGTGTTGGTGATAATAGTGAGAAGTCATAATAAGTTTATTTTTGAAACATATTTTTCATATTACTTGGGAAGATCTAAGTAGTGATGAGCAGTAAGCATTTATGTACATGTGCCTGAAGTTCAGGAGTGTGATCTGAGTTTAGGTTGACATTCCATAATCAAACAATATTACCCCCTCGTTTAAGATTTCACTTTTCAAGGTTTCAGTTACTCACAATCAGTTTTGGTTGGAAAATATTCAGAACATTTTATTAATATGAAAGAAACAGATTTGTAAGTTCTGAGTAGTGTAATAGAATCACAACAGAAATTTGCTTTTCACATTTTGGGGACTGGAAGTCACAGAACAGGTGCCAGCTTAGCTGGCTTCTGATTCCACACTAGTAGAACGCTTGCCAATCAGAGATTGCCAAAGGATTTCTTCTTCCTACTCTGTATCACACATGGAATGTCTCTGTCCCTTTAAATTCATATGTTAAACCCCTAACCACTGTGATAGCATTAGAAGGTGATTTGAAGCCTTTGAGAGGTAATTAGGCTTAATTAGGTCGTAAGTCTGGAATCTTTATGACAAGATTCATGTTCTTGTATGAAGAGTCACCAGAAAGCTTGTGTTGGCTTCCTCCCCCAACATGCATGCACCTGACAAAGGCCATGTGAGCACAGGACTTGAAAGCAGCCGGCTGCAAGAACCCAGAAGAGAGTCTGCCCCAGACACGTGATCTTCTGCATCCTTGAACTTGAACTTCTCAAGTCTCAGACTGCAAGAAGTTCGTGTCTGTTGTTTAAGCCATCCAGATATGAAATTTTTATGGCATCCTGAGGTGACTAACACATTCCATTGATCTTACTATCCTTCCAATTATCAGTGAGGCTCTGTTGAAACCAAAGTGATGGTAGATGGATTCCCTTGCACCACAAACTCATGACTAAATGGCTCTTGCAAATTCTTTCTGGAATTTGGCTTTATTTTTTTGAAGCTCAGTCATATAATCTCATCCAACTAAAAGGGAGACCGAGTATGTGATCATGTAGCTGTATCCATGAAAAGAGACATGGGCATGAGGAGACCACTTTACCACTTAAATCGAAATGGCACTGGTCAAAAATGTTTCTTTATTAGGGCAACATTTCTATCAGCGAAACCTGCAAATAAGTCAAAATGCCAAATGCAATGTTTTGCCCTTATCAAATCCCACCACAGTATTTGAAACTGTCAACCTTTTTTTGTCCTTAAATAGCCCCCTTCTCTTCACATGATACTGCCCTAATAACTCATTCTCCCTGGGGAGATCCAGTGAATTTCTTTAATTTCAATTCTTCTCTAAATTCTGATGACATTCAAATATCCTTTCACTCAAACATATCTCCTGAGTTTTACAGACATATCTTCAATTCTCTAGTAGCTAAAATGGAGTTCTACAAGCAGTCAAAGTACAAAAATGGAAAAAAAATAAATAAAAGTCATCTTTTCTCCAAACCACCAACTGAACACCCTGAGGTGTTTTGCCTTTGTTTGCTTGCTTTATTATTCTTTTTAATACAGAAACCTTAGCATTAGTGTGACCTTTGCTCTTTATTACCCTCCTGTGCTAATGATTCTCAAAACTCGCCACTTTGATCTCTATGCATTTTGATCTATGTGCTTTTTCGCACCCCACCCCCCCACCCCACCCCATGTAATTGGTTTAATTCAGTTTAATTGACCATAATCTTCATTAAGGAATATTGAAAATTTTCTCAATTGATCTCTCTCCAGGCCTATCCACTTCTCATTTTGAATTTTCACGCTGCAGTCAGAATAATGTCACTAAAATATAAATAGGTACCCGTTTCTTTGCTGTGGGACAGGTTTCCACCAGCAAATCAGTGCTTCTGCATTGTCGATATCAGTCTCCTCATGGCATAATTATACCGAAAACGTAGATTTCTGTCCTAGCAACCAAACACTCCCCTCAGCAGTTGTTACTTCTGCATGTCCCAGAATCCAGGAAAAGACGAAAAATAAGGAGGAAGGGAGAACATTTAGTTCCAACCCTAAGATAAATGGTAATCTAGTTAACAAGTATGAAAACTTTCTAGGCATTTGAACACTCACTTGAGATAATTTAATTGAAAATGAGATCTCATGATATTTTATTCTCAAGTTTATAGTTCTTGGAATTAGGGTCATTCTCCCCAAGTGTTTTGAGTATATTATGCATTTTAATTGATTCTAGTTTGATTTCTATCATAGGCCCTTGTACGGTATTAATAGAAACAGTTACCTTACCCCATGGGCACCTGCATCGCTGGCCTAGTTGTAAAGCCTCATGATTGGGCCTTCTCACCAATGTGAATCATTTATTCTATTGTATTTGTGGAGGTTTGCTTTACAGTGGAACATGGGAACAGAAGCAGCGAAGAAAGATAATAAGGGGGCAACTCCGAAGTAGAGAAAAGACACATTACTATGAATTTCAGGATATTGGGAGAAAATGTTATTTGCAGTTCCATATTTTTGCAATATTTTAAGCTTCTATTGTCAGATATGTTAAGTTGCACACAGAAGGCTGAAAATAAAAACAATTGCAGTCAGGTCTCTGGTTTTTGTACATGAGAAGAGTTAATCTTCATAGGGTAGAAAAGACAGATTCAAAATGGCACAGTTAAGCATAGAGCAGAGAGGAGATCTCATATTAAGTGTTCTTACCACAATAAAATAAAATTTAAATCAATAAAGAGGTTCCTATCTGGGTGATTTACTCGATCATTGCCTTATTATCTTTAATATGTATTAATTTTCTGATGACGTATGAAAAATGACCCAAAAAAGTGGTCCAAAAGTACAGGAGTGTAGTATCTCACAATTTATGTGGGTCAGTAGTCAGGGTCTCACAGGGTCAGCCTGGGCTGTGGTCTCATCTGAAGCAAAGGATCTTCTTCCAAGATCTTATCATTTTCAGAAGATTCAATTCCTTGCGACTATAGAAATTATGGTGACTAACTTCTTCTAGGACAGCTAGAGAGCCTCTCAGGCTTATGGGTCTCAGAGCTCCTCTGATTAGATCTAGGTCAGGCTCACCTAGGATATCTTCCTTTGATTACTTCAAAGCCAAATGATTACAGATCTCAATTGCATTTGCAAAAGCCCTTCACCTTTGTTATATAAAACTAACCAAGAGAGAGGCAACCTGTCCCATTCACAAGGTTTTCAATTTCCTCTGGATAGTTGAACGGCATAATTAGATAAGAGGTGACTAAGAATGGGTGTCTTGAATCAAACACCCTGACTTTAAACATTGCCCCTGACAGTTTCTAACTAATGATTCATGCAACTTACTTTGTTTTTATCTAGACTTTTAAGTCCTTGTGTTCTCTTCCGAAAAATGAGGATAAAATACTAGGAATTGTTTTGAATTGCCCTTTGAGCTCACAGCAACCCTACTTTGTGGAGTCCTTACTGTTCAAAACTGAGAAGGCCCAGCAGCTGCTGCTGTGATCTGACATAGCATTTCTAGCGACTTGGGATGCGGTTGAAGGTGGAATATCAAGCAGGGTCTATTAAAATTTCCCTTTGAGGAATTCGTACTAGGGAGCTGCAGAGCCTAGTTTCGTTCCTCCTTTTGTCTGAAGAAGTTTGAATCAGGATTTTCTGAGGGTGGCTGTTTTTTACTACTGAAGAGGGAAATCAGATAAACACTGTTGATATGTTAGAAAGAAATTTAAAAAAGAAAACAGAGATGAAAAATCTAGTGCAATGTGAGTTGGTGGGAAAGAAAGAAAAAATGCGGAAGAAAAGCTGCTAAAATGAGAGAGAGGAAAGAGTACAAGAGTAAGGAAAAGAGAGAGAGAAAGAGGAACTGGGAAAGCAAACTGGAAAAGTTATAGCACCTAAGTTCAAAATCCTATTTTTTTTTTCAATTTTGGTTTCAGCTATTAAATTAACTAACAGATACTCACTCAGCACAGATTATTTCTAAAGCACATCTGTGGCTGCTACAGAAACAGAACTGAACAAGACAGAGGCCCTCTGCTTTGTAAGATTTTTTTTTTTTTTGGCCCCCTTGGGTTTGGGGGGGGGAGGCGGGGTTTTTCTTGGGCTTGGTTGTTGTTTTGGTTTTGGGGGTTGGGGGGACTTGTCTATGCTAATTCCACTATCATTTTCTAGCAAGGTCCTTTGAGAAAAATTTTGTCAATACTGGATCAGGAGAAGTAAATGCCAATATCAAACTTTGGCAAAATCTGAGTGATTTCATTCATGCCTTGAAAACAGTAATTTTAATCAGACTACAGCTCTCATTGTGGTAAATAAATATAGTACCTAACAACACTGCGGGAACGGGTTAGGAGAGCCACATTTCTTTCCTCTACCAAGATTCCCTTTTCACAATAAACTAGAATGTAACGGTTTTCCTTCTATGCAGTCTATGGACTGAAATGCCTGCTTTTGGAATTTCTTAGCATTAAATTTAAAAGAGCCCCTATAGGTTGAAAGTGCCACCATCAAAAGGGCATGACCTAAATTGAATCCCGCTGATTATCTGAGTTATTCAGCAGGAAAGGAGAGTGGATGGGAAAGCTGCCCTCTGTGACATCATCTTCAATAATCGCTTTGATGTCTGGGCCTCCAAACCAAAAGGTTAGATCAACAGGCTGAAGCCTAAAACATTTCTATCTGTTAATGTCAAGAAAGAGAGGTGAGCAGAGAGCAGATGGAGAGACAGGCTCAGAGATAGCCCAGGGACTCTCTGATCCGCTCATGTGTACGGTACACCTGTGACACACTCAGCTGCTTGTGCACAGCCTCACGCTTAGTGCTGTGAGAGGGATGTTGTTACTGCTGAGGCAGCAGGAATAGTCCTCTAAAGAGATAGTTGTTAGCTATTCATACCCTTCCCTTTTTAGCAATTTGCTTTGTTTTCCTGCCACATCTTTAATTAAAATAAGTAGAATTAAATCAGTTGGCATTAAATATGTTGGAAATTGCTTCTCCTCTCCTAACACCACCTCTGGTAAGACACCACATGCCCAAGTCACAAACATTCCCCATGGTGCTCCATTTTTGCTTATGCTGGGCTTAAATACACTCAAGAAGTAGCTATTTTGCAGCTCAGTTTTGATTCTGTGCACACAAGAACGAACATAGATACATTGCTAAGGGACTGGTGATAGAAGTGATAGCAGTGATAGAAGTGATAGCAGTGATACAGAAAAGGCAAACACTATCCTTTCCCTTATATACGAGGTCGGACAATTAAATTTGTGAACTCACCCTAGAAAAAAATGCTACATACCCCACTGCTGAATACCACTACAGTCACTCTTAAATACTCCCCTCGGGAAGCTGTGCACCAACACCAGGGCCAAGTCCACCCTTCAAAGCACTTTTTCTAGGACAAGTTCACAAACTTAATTGTCAGACGTTGTAAGACAGCTCTGATGGCCATTCTAGAAAAGAGTTCCAAACTGTTTTGAATTAAGTACACTTATGACTGGTGAAGGAAGCTTAACGCCTTCGCTTATCTGCTCTTTGCTTATATACATCAGTTGTTTTGAGTACTATTTAAAAACCTAAATCCAGAAGAATAGAATCCAGGAACTACACACTTCTTGCTATTTAAGGAAGTTCACCATTTCTTGTGTAGCTTATATAAAGTTAATGTTGCTTTTTATCTTGGGTTTATCTATGATGTGGTTGTTAATAATTTTTACATGGACTCAGAAACTTGAATTTCTTCTGACCTAAAACTTAAACATTTTAAAAGCTTCACTTATTTTTATTTGTTGGTTTTATATGCAACTTATAAAACCAACATACATTTCAAAGGTTTGCTTCTCCTAGGGAATCCTATTACTCTTGGCCACATTTTTCTTACCTGAAAATATACAGATATTTTTAATGTAATAAAATGCAAACTTTAAAGGAGTGATCTCAGACCAGACATGAGATTGTTTGGCATTTCTGGGTTTAAATTAAAAGTCTGCTAACATTTGAGGGAACCGGGCAGAATCAAGCCTTACAAAACAGTCCTTGATTGGCAATTAGCAATTAGAAAATTTCAGAATGTTCAGGAGGTAATTTTGGATAAGTAGCTAAACCCATGGTTGCACGTCTGATCCTTTGCCAAACTTTTCAAGTACCAGAGTTGCAAAGCTGAGAGGAAGATTTCTCAGCTACAGTCACTGCCAGGGATGTTTCTGATGTGAGCTTCACTTAAGTCAAAAGGACTTTGCAGCTCTTAGGAGCCGGGATCCATTTGGAAGCAAGAGGGTAGATGTGGGTGGAAAGAAAACTAGAAGTGATCAGGATGACTCAGCACCCACTTTGTGCTTGGTGTCTTTCTCCACCAGAGAAATAAGGAACTAATACTTCCATCTTCCAAATGTTTATAGATGTTACATGATTTATCCCATAAACATCTAAGTAGCATAAGAATCGGTTACGTCTGGCCACAAGGGGCGCAATAAGCAAAGTGGGAATCATTCTTTCCTATGGAGACTCCAAGTAGGGAAAATAAACTAGTTTGCAAAATGTTTACATTGAGAATGGAGTGGAATGGAACTTGCTTAAATTGCTCTGCCATGTACAGAGTTATATGAGGTATTCGTTTATTTATTCCTTTATTTTAACCTTATTAAGCACCTAATATACACCAGGCCTTTACAATTAACAGATGAATAAAACAAAATCTTTGGCTGCTTAGAATTTTCTTTTTACATGGCTTGACAGGATATGAATAATACATTATTTTGGTGAATCAAATTATGTAGGATGCTTACAGAGAGTGGAAAGAATGACCAGGGAATGGGGATCAGGAGAGCATTTTGAAACAGCATGGTCATAACAGGGCTCATCGGGATGAAAACCACTGGGCCGTTATTTAAGGCTTGAAGAATGTGAACTAGACATGAAAGAATACACTACGGGAAGATGAACCAAAAATCATGTTGGGGAGTGATTCCAACCTTTTTTACCCCCCAGCTTAAAAATCTACTCTAAATGCATCCTTTTTCAATTCTGCAAGAGGCCGAAGCCATGGCTGTTATGTCTCTTTTTCTCTGTTGCCCATTCTTCATTTCTGATTTTCTCTTTCGCCATATTTTATTCTATATTTTGTTCACTTTTACAACACACCCTTAATTTAAAAAAAAGAAACATATGACTTTATCTTTTAAATTTTTAACTCACAATCATTTACCTGCCTTATCCAAAAGCTTCCTTGGACAACACTGCCCAGAAAAGGACATGTGAGCAACTGTTTTCCTCATTTAAATTCTAGTATGTGTCTATTTTTGTGTAAGAGTTTATTAAGTCTGTATGTTAGATGCTCTCCATTAGCCTCCTAAGATATTTTTTTACCCTCACGCAGTGTCTAAGAAGATATTCTCTTTGGCCTTCTATCTTAGCCATGTTGCCGTGTCATTTCCAACTGGGTTGGTTCATCCTGATCATAAGACAAAAGGAGAAAGTGATCGTCC
>NW_003852454.1:9268438-9269287 GCF_000181295.1 Otolemur garnettii | reverse complement strand
CTTTGAGCCACAGGCACCACACAAATTTGTACTTATTGATCAATTAAAAAACGTTTTTGTCAAAATGTAAACAGCAATATAGCAAACTTACACTGAGAATTTAATCTAGAACTTTTCAGTTAATCTTTTTTTTTTTGCGGGGGGGGGCACAGAGTCTCTCTCTGTCACCAATGCTTGAGTGCCATGACCTCAGTCTAACTCAGAGCAACCTCAGACTCCTGGGTGCAAGTGATTCTCTTGCCTTAGCTTCTTGAGTAGCTGGGACTACAGATATGTGGCACAATACCCAGCTAATTTTTCCTTTTTTTTTTTTGGTAAAGATGGGCTCTCTTGCTCAGCCACCAGGCCCAGCCTTCATTTAATTATATATCCTGTCCTCACTGAATTGAAATGCCAGTTTTACCATATACTGAACTCCCATCAATTGGAGTTCTACTTAACACTTGATCTTAGCCAAAAAGCTGAGAAGTGGGGCCATGCCTGTGGCTAAGCTGGTGGGGTGCTGGCACCATATACGGAGGGTGGCAGGTTTGAACTTGGTCCCAGTCAAACTGCAAAAAAGAAATGGCTGGGTGTTGTGGTGGATGCCTATAGCACTGGCTGCTTAGGAGGCTGAGACAAGAAAATGGCTTGGGCCTAGGAGTTGGAGGTTGCTGTGAGCTGTGACGCCATGGCACTCTACTGAGGGTGATAGAGTGAGACTCTGTCTCTCCAAAACCAATTTATAATCACTCACACTTGCATATGGAAAATGAAACTCAACTATAGCCTAGGATGGAAGGGGAGGGAGAGGTGAAGGCAGTGGGGAGGGCCGATAGTTGGAGGGTTAATAAGGGGGCCACACCTATG
>NW_003852454.1:9267065-9267951 GCF_000181295.1 Otolemur garnettii | reverse complement strand
TATTTTGCTACTACAGTTTAGACGTTCCTTTTCATTACATTTTATTGACAACCTTACATGTTTATGTTTTAATACTCTACCAGCCTCCTTAGATCACACACTCATTTGAATATACACACACAGTTAGATTTTAATACTTGTGTGTCTCTTCATTTGTCCAGAGAGACTATCATATCCACTACCAATTATGCCTGTTCCTCTGTTCCCGGTATTTATACTGACATACACACAAACTCCTAACAAAAATGCTAGTAGCAAACCCTGGTTCTTTTTGTTTGTTTGTTTGTTTCTGTCATTAATGCAATGGTTTTCAGTATTTCATATTTAAGAAGGATATTTTCTGTTGTTTTCCAACAGACAAACTGAATGTTTCCTGGTTTATTAATAATTTGAAAAAAACAATAGTTCTTAGATCTTACACAAGCTTGTCCGCCTCTGGCTGGATTTACAATGTTGAACCAGAGGCAGTAGTAATCTCCCACGAAATCATTTGAATGTGGTATTAAAGGGAAGACAAAGCATTTGGTTGCTTTAATAACTGGGTAATTTTGCTGGCATGACTGGGGAGTAGCCAGAAACGCCAAAGTTTCTGCCGTGTATAGCAATATGATGTTCCCTGTTGAGAAACACGAGTCCAGCTTAGGGTTTTTTGTCTCCTTTAATGCAATAACAATATGGGCTACTCCCAGGACTTGAAGGTCGCTGCGAGCTGTGATGCCATGGCACTCTACCCAGGGTGACAGCTTGAGGCTCTGTCTCAAAAAGAAAAAAAAATAACAAACAAAAAAAACCCAATATGGGCTACATTAATAAATTTCATGGTATTAGTAGGAAATTGCATTCCCATATGACACTGTAATTGATCATGATTGGCTGGATTAGATTT
>NW_003852454.1:9265213-9266536 GCF_000181295.1 Otolemur garnettii | reverse complement strand
AGGTTGTGTGACTGGAGACAGGGCTGAAAGAATCCGCTGCATGTTCTCACGTGGGTTTGGTGACTGTGGCTGTTAGGAAACTGAGCTTGCAGTTTTCCTTTCTCTCCTCTGTTCTACTTCCCTGTAAATGACTTCGTTTATTGGGCCCCTCTTTGTTTCCAACAAAACTAGAAAATTTTTGTCTCACATGAATTGGATTGCCCTAATAAATTTATCATAAAAGGGAGGTAGATTGATTGAGGTCTTTCCCCATGTTTTATTTCATGTCAAATTCTAGAAAGGTTTGATCACACAGCTCCTAAGAAGAGTATAAAGAAAAGTAATGCAAGGTTTTAGTGTGAAATACTAATCTTACATGTTTGATGCTTATTTATTTTTAGAATTAATACTACTGCATCCATATGTAAAAAATGTTAAGTAGTGGTAAAAGTTATGATAAGGAAAAGTCTTTTTCCCCACTTGGACCATGTACCTCATTTCATCGATTATAATTAATAGTCTTTTACATAAACTCTTTGATAAAGTAATGTCCATGGTATATGTACACTTGTTTGTATTATAGAATAGTAGTATATCCTTCATTTTTTCCTTCTTTAGTAAAATTTACTTCATTCTTATTGTCATCTACAGAATATTCTGTCATTGTATTTTAAGCATCAGATAATTAAGTCATCCCCTACTGTGGATAAGCATTAAGCTAATTTTATTTTATTTTTTATTACAAGTTGTAATATCAGGAGGCATCTTTCAACAATTATCTTCAGATGCATTGATTAAATTCTGCTTTTCAAATTGTGTTAAAGGATATGTTTATTTCTGATTTTAGCAAATATTATTTAACTACTCTCAGAAAAGTTTGCAAATATTCTGTGTAATCACTGTCATGTCCTTGGTACATACCAGAATTGCTGAGACACTGTAGGTACTTAGAATAGTCAGGTTCATAGAAGTAGAGAGTAGAATGGTGGTTGTCAGGGGCTAGTGGTAGAGCTAATACAGACATACTGTTTACTGATACATGGTTTCAGCTTTACAAGATGAAAAAGTTATCATGCTTGTTTCGGCAGCACATATACTAAAATTGGAATGAAAAAGTTATGGAGATGGATGGCAAGTGATAGCTTTTCAAAACTATGAATGGATTTAATTTCACTAATCTGTACACTAAGGAATGGTCAAGACAGTGTTATGTTTTATGTACTTTATCACAATTAAAATGATTAATAAATATATTCAAGACAGAAGATTAATTGGGAGTTCCAAAGAAGAAGAATCTAAGTCTGGCTTGGTAGGCAGAAAGATGACAGAAGGGCTCATATATTA
>NW_003852454.1:9257869-9264786 GCF_000181295.1 Otolemur garnettii | reverse complement strand
TAAAAATAAATACAAACTTGGAAGCTAAAAATTAGAGAAGCAAAAAAATATATATGTCCAGTCTCACAGTGCCATCCTATAAATTACTTATGAGTTGAAAGGGGAGAAACAAAAAATTTACAGAAGTTAAAGCTGACAGAGTCCGTCTCCACCAAGTGCTCATCACCAGTGTTGGTTCAAGTCATGAGCCTGCTCACAACGTGCAGTGTGGAGAACCAATGGGGAGTCTGTGCTAGTCCTGCCCAAATTGACAGTCAAAATCTAACATTGAAGAAATATCAGCAAAAACTCCAACTAGGAAAAGAAAATTTTAAACCATAAAAATGTACTGTATTCAACACAAATGTCCCTGTACAGACAGCCAAACACAGACCGAGGAGCAATCTACACAAAGAGGCAAAAGAGACATGGACTTAGGAGCGGCACCTTAAGTGATCCCTTTGCTTATAACATGTCATACTAGGACACTTGATAAAATTTAAGTAAGGTCTGCTGAAGAAGTGATGCTCTCCTGTCAATGTTAATTAGATAGGTAGATAGTAAAGATCTACCAATGGATGAAATTATCTATTTCCAGACCTCCATACCTGTCTATATCTATCTATCTGTTTATTTATCTGGAGGAATGGAGGAAGAGAGAGAGAATAAAGCAAATGTTAAAATATATTATTATTTAACCTGGTGTTGTGCTGGGTGCCTGTAGTTCCAGCTACTTGGGAGGCTGAGGCAAGAGAATGGCTTAAGCCTAAGAGTTTGAGGTTGCTGTGAGCTGTGACGCCAAAGAACTCTACCGATGGTGATAAAGTGAGACTCTGTCTCTAAATATATATATACCTATATATATATATATATTATTATTAACATTAACATTCAGAAATTTGGGGTAAAGGATATGTAATAATTCTTTGTAGTGTTTCAGGTTGTCTTTAACTCTGCAAAATTGTCAAAAGAAAAAGTAAAAACAGAAGCAAATACATTTATTTCATGATGCATCTTCCCTAATTCTGTCTTCCTGTGATCTGAAGAGTGTCTAGCCCCTACTGTACCTCCTATGAAATAGCAAAAGAGCCACAAGCCTTTCCTTCCAGAAGGACCCGCTGAAGTCATCCAGAAAGTGGCTTCACATATTGGAATATGCAACATAACAGCACTTTGATGTGTTTAAACAATCTAACTCCTGATGTCCTGTGCATTTTGATGCTCTGTGTGTTTTGAAACAATTAACTGAAAACAAGTTATCATGCACTTAAGTGGTATCTAGACAAACTTGAGCAATCATATTTTCAATAACCAAATTGCTTTTGTGTGTTTCTTGCTACTCTGATTCAGGGAGTTGCAACCCCAAGGCTTCTGCTGCATGTTGGTGCAAACTGTCCCTCAAAGAGGTATCAGGGACCAGTGCATGCTGGAAGAAAGGGGAAATTGCCCAGCAATAGGGAATGTGTTAATTTTTCTAAAACTTTTATCTCCAGAGAGCCAAACACAGGGAAAAAGGAAAGAAAAATGATGGTAATTACACAAGAGAATGGAGTGTTTTGAGATCTACAAATGAAGAAAAGGAACCTCCACATGTTAATGGGCTCCTGGAAACAGGGGTTAACCTACTAGTTCAGACAACCTATACTATGGTTTCAGATGTACGGTAGAACAACTTGGCCTTGGTAAAATATAGCATTGAATGCAATTACCAAACTAATGAAAAACTATACGAGTTCATTCATGAGATATCTACAGAGACTCAGCAGGCTCATTGGCAGTATTTGATTACTCCGTCCTCTGGGCATAGATTTCTCAACTGGCAATGGGCACTGGACTCAAGCTGAGATAATGAGTCTTTAGGAGAATTTAGAATTGGAACTCAGAGAATTTGGACTCAGTCTCTTGGTTGGGGATGTAAACATTGAAACTGTGAGCAAGCTTATTTATTCCTGCATGTCAATGAATCTTCCAATGACAACACCTTCACAAACAACAGCAAACACCTGACAATGGAAGGTACTAAGCACCTAGAGCCAGATCCATCCATTCTGTTTGACTGGTCTGTTCTTCTCCTCCAACAGAAGGATTTGTAATGGTGAGGTTTCTGGAATGATCAAAAGGCTCGGAACATAAAGGGAATCAGGAACTTGTGTTCTAATGGCAGAATGAGTATTCAACCACAATTTTTAAAGTATCATCCCCAAATCAGAAGAACCACGGCGTATTTTCTGTTGTTTTGATTTTTGTTTGTTTATCTAGGAATTGAAGTGATTTGGTTGTTTTTAATTAATATCTGCAGCCTCATTCTGCTTAGAGAGAGGGCTGTATTAGATAGGAAACTATTGCCAGTTCCAAGAATTAATTACAATGTGAGAACAATAATGTAGCTCACTTGCAGTTCAGAAGGAGGTGGCACACAGGAAATTACAGAAAATGCACCAATGCGAGTGAAAGGGCCCATGACAGTCACTGAGTGTCATAGTGTTGCCTGACCTTTGTTGTGTTGGCGTTAGTCGTAAGCTATAGATACATTTCAATTTCTTTGAATGAATAAACACTAAGTAAAAAATTGCTACTCTACTGACAACTGACTTCAGTTTTTCTAGAACGTTGGCACAGACTCACATCAAGTATCACTCTTCATGTTTTGGCTGAATTTTACCTTTTTAATCTCCATAAACTTCTTCCACATGAAACATAATGAATGACCTGAGTACAGAAACCATATTGGGACAGTCTGCCTCTAAACTTGCCATAATGCTTTAAACTGAAAGAAAGGAGATATTGAAAGGTTGAATTTGGTAAAGTCACACATGAAAAAAGCAATCAGATGTGAAGCTAAAGATGACAGAATCAGAAAAGAATTCAAGCCATTCAAACAA
Organism: Otolemur garnettii; assembly: GCF_000181295.1. NCBI lineage: Eukaryota > Metazoa > Chordata > Mammalia > Primates > Galagidae > Otolemur > Otolemur garnettii. The sequence goes on along the minus strand of NW_003852454.1, from coordinate 9,261,925 downwards.
TAATTGTTTACTTTTATGCAATTGTTTAAACCTGTGAAGAAATAAACATCTGATGCTTTGGATAGAAATTTGAATAGATGCTTTCAAAATTTATTGGCTTCACTTAGTGATCTATATATATTTCACGGAGCTCAACTGAGGCAAAGTTTCAAGAAGATTTGAGATTTGTTTGCTTTCTTTCTGCTTCAGTACTGGGTGTCTTGAAATGCCCAAAGAAGAGACTATCTAATGGCAAAGCTCTACCACAGATGATGGTGGGAGAGAGAGGGAAGCACTTGGGACTGTGGAGAAGTAGGTGGGAGTGCAGCTCTGTGTAGACAGTGGAAGGGTCAGGTGCAGGGTGAACATGATCAGCAGGATTTGGGAGGAAAAAAGATCAAGGAAACAGTTATTTGCAGACAGACAGATAAGGGAGACTGAGGGCTCTGAAAGACACGTAATTCTATGTGCCTGCCAAGGCCATCGTGTAAAGACAGCCATGTTAAGAAAAGAAAGGCAAGGAACACCCTGATTCCATTTCCGGGACACAACAGGCACTGAGATGGCCTCAACTTGAGAGAATGGGACAAACACCTGGCCATAAGATTCACAACAGTGAAGAGAAATAACTTAAGAATCAAAAAGCAAAACAAACAAAGACAACACAAACCTTGAGGCTTTTTCCTTGCAGGTGAGGAAGAACTCAGCAATCATGTCCACATAGAGTATTTCCCCAGGACTCAGCTGGCTCCCTCCCTTCCTACTGGAATGCTTCTGCCCCAACTGGGCAGCCTGTGTACCTCCTGGTTCCAACATATCCTTAACAAGTCTAATTTAGCCTTCTGTTCCCAAAATGTGGCTGATTATTTCTAATAATCTTTTAATACCTTACTTAGCAGATTGTGAATTTATTTAATTAAATGAACCTTGTATTTGTTTTCTATTGCTGCTGAAACAAATTATTACATATTAGTGACTTTAAGCAACACAAAGATATCCTCTTTCTGTTCTAGAGGTCAAATGAGCAAATTGTAAGCTAGGCTTCACTCCTTTCTGGGAGCTCTAGGAGGTAATCCATTTTCTCACCTTTTCAAACTTTGAAGGATACACACATTCCCTTGGCTCGGGGCCTACCCTGTCTCCAAAGCCAGTAATTACTGGTCAAGTTTTTTTCTCCCAAACAGTTACTCTGACACTGACTATTCTCCCTCCATTTTCCACATTTAAAAGACCTTTACAATTAAGTTGGGCTCACTGGAATAATCCAGGATATTCTCCTTATGTTAAAATCAGCAGATTAGCTATATTAATGTTATCTGTCACCTTCATTCCCTCTGCCTCATGTAACATAATTACCATTTTCCCAGTAAGGATGTGAACATTTTTAGAGAGGATATCACTATGCCTGCCAAAAATCTCAAATCCCTGATAGGCCAAAATCTGACAGAATCTGTGTACACACACACATATACACACACAAAAGTACAGAAATATGTCCCTTTGCAAAAAGGCAGAAGATATTCTGCCTAATGTTGGAAAAAACGAGAGATAGTCAACATTTAATTCTATCAGAGAATGCTTGAAATCAGTGTTATAGAGAAACCTCTTCCCAAGTGGAAAGTGATTCAGAGTCATCAATTTAAGAGGTTTAAGCCCAAATTTTCACATGGAGCATGGAAGGGCTTCATTGCCTGAGAGGCTGCATTTATGAGAGCAGCTGTCAGCACACAATGGGCCAGCGTCCCATCCAGGTCCCTACCCAGAGCTGAGACTGAGTACACAGCCCTACCCAGCCAGCGCAGGCCCTCTGCTATACAAATATTTGTAGTGCTGTAATTTTATTTTTTTGAAAAATAAAGACAAATGAGGAATGAGGGTGAATTAAGGCCTGGCCCCTGGGCAGCATTATTCTCTCAAGCAGGCACAGTGGCTCTTCAGAATGGAGCTCACTTTACCCATCCAATTTCCCCTCAAGTGTCACAACTGACCAAATGCTGGTGCTGTGCTATCCAGGGGCCTGATGCTGGCACCACAGGTTTTCCTCTGGAATGACTTAAGAGAAGCAATCTTGTTGACAGAGGGAGAGAAGCTACAAGATTTGTCTTAAAACAAAACATGTTCTTTTTACTCCAACTGTATCAGTTTCAAGGATGGCTTAGGGGGTGGTATGTGCGATCACAGTGCTTATGATCCTCCCAGGACTGTGCCCCAGTTCTGAGAGGAACCCCCAGAGTTACCACTGAGCTAAGAGGTTCCATGAAACATCAGCACACCTTACTGCCCAGATGCATTCTCCCCTTAATGTCTCTGTTCTTACTTATGAACCGAAAGGAAAAGAAATCTCAGATTGTAAAGAAAGTAGTAAAGGAAGAAGAAAAGTAGAATAGGCAGTAGGGCTAGAGACTGTGCCCTACTGTATCTAGACTGGGGAAAAATTCAGGAGCAAGAAGGCAAGGGCTCAGGGCATTTGGGAGGGGTTTATGGAAACACTCCAAATACAGGGAGCACATTATTAATTTTCCCACATTATATTTTCAATTTTTTTTAATTAAATAGATCTTGCCTTTTTTCCAAACTCCTCCCCTTAAATAATCTCTTCACTTTCCCAGTTCAGATTCTCTTTCTGTGCTTACAGTAAAATTGAAAGGGAGGAAATATTTCTTGTTCTTCATCCTGGAAGGAGAGGCGTACAGCAGGGTCAGATTTTACTCTAGATGCCCTTGCGAAGGAACTTTCCAAATGCATTCTAAGAATTGAGAGTGTGGGGGTAGTTCTCTTTTTTTAACGTATATCATCCCCTTTTATGTAAATATAAAACATTTTTTTTTCTTTCTCAAGACTTTTAAGCATATTAGCAGAATTCAAAATGGCTTAAAGTGCTTAGAAAATGGCACTTCCACGCTGTAAGTATAAATGAACTTAAACTACTTAGCTACATTTTTTTTTAAATTACCTATAATTCAAAAAAGTTAAGTGAAAATACATTGGCAAATGTGCTCAAAGGTTCAATGGATTGTGGATGTTTTGAAATTCAGTGGGTGTAGTTTTAGGCATTCAGATCTGTCCATTTCCACCCAACTGGTGAGCCGCACCTGGAATCTCAACTAGATCTTTCATCTTCTGAGTCCAAAGTAACTTTCATGTGTAAATTCATTAAGGATCACTCCAATGTCCTTCACTATTTTGTGAAATGTTAGAAGAGAAGAGGGATAATATACGAAGGCCGTGTCTGCTTGACACAAAACATCTCGAATTTGAGGGGCCAGTGACATGATGAATAATGTGTCTGAGGAAGGATCAGAACATCCGAAGGAGTGTGGAACTACTCGGTTTAGTTTGGCGTTGGGGGTGGGAAGCTCTGCAACGTTCCATGGGACATGTTTTCAAGAACACCTGTAGAGAAAGAGAGAAAGCTAATGTCTGTTTCATCTGTTTGGTGTAACCAGTGTAACCAAAGATTTAATACATTATCTATTGAATCTTAACACAAAATAATAATCATTATTCCTAGTCTGAAGATGATGAATTTCAGGCTACAGAGATGATGTAATTTGCTCAAAGTCAAAGTGTTGGGAAGTGATGGAGGCAAGGTTAAGCATGAGTCATTTCCTAATACCTGATGTCCACTCTGAATTATATCAGCCCATCCCATCATCACACTACCTATGGAGAAGGCACAAAAGCTGCAGTCTGTGCCTCTGTCTCTCTCTTCCATGAAATATTTTTGTCTCCATGACATTTTACACTTGCCCTCGGTGTTCTTTTGCTACAACCAGAGACCAGGATTCTGCCCTACTTCCCTGATTGAAACTTGAGCCCAGAATAGAACTTAACATCATCTCATCTTAATTTGTATTTGATAAGAGGTGAAGAAATTCATTGCTAATTAAGCAGTTCCCTGGATTAGAAAATCAGCAAAGGAGGAATTTTAAGGAAAAGGTTTTATTGCTTTTAATTCACTTTATTTTTAAGTTGTATTGAATGAGTCCTTCTCATGGATATTTATTAATAACAACCCTACAAAAATAACATTTTACCCTCTGATGATTTTGCTAATTGATGTCACAATTAAACTGA
>NW_003852454.1:9254662-9256827 GCF_000181295.1 Otolemur garnettii | reverse complement strand
CAAAACCTATAGTATTAAAAATATTGGTAACCTGGGGAAAGTAATACTCATTAGCAAGGGACAAAAGATGGGCCAACTGTGGTGCTGAAAAACAGTTGTCTTTTTAGAAAGTCATTGAACCATGCAATAATATTTTATATACTCTTAAACCTTTATACGTCAATCAAATAAAAAAAAATGTTATTTTTATGATATTTAATGCATTTTCTTATGGAGATGATGACTAGCCAGTAGATAAGCCTAAAATTTTAGGGAAGGTCTGGGCTGGATATAAATCAGGGAGATGCCAAAGTATATATGAGATAGAAAGACTGTGTGAAATACCAAGAGGATACACAGATAGTGAGGAAAAAGGTGAAAGACTAAATCTTGCCCATTCCAAAGATGGAGTTTAGAAACATCACTTATGATCTAGAAATGAATATGAGAAAACGTAATTAGGGTAATAAGAGAATAGCTGAGTTGGTAGAATTCAAAAGCCAAGCTTAAAAATAGTTTTTGAAAAGTAATTGACTTTTCAAGGTACAGAAGAGCCTTAACAACAACTGATCACCTCCCTACATTGACTACCTCCTTAAGTTGACCCAGTTTCCATAGACTGAACATGCACCCTCTGAATCTATCAGTATAGTTACGTTGACCACTTCCTTATGTTAACAAGTTTATTACAGTCTGTTGGGTGCCCTAGAGAGGATTTATCATAATTTGAAGGTAAATAATGCAGATCGGTGAAGCAATATGACTTAGTTTAGAAAAAAAAAAAATACTTGCCTAAGAGGTCACTATAATGCTCATAGTTAACAATACCATATGGTTTAATTAAATCTTTGCTAAGAGGGTAAAACTTATCTTAAATGTTTTTATCGTCATCATCACTGTCATCACAAATAAAGGGGGTGGGAAGAAACATTTGGAGGTGATCAATGGGTTTATGGCATGGATTGATAGTTTCACTAGGGCGTACTTATCTCTAAAGTCACCATAGTGTATGACTTAAACATATATGGACTTTTGTACATCAAACATATCTCAATAAGGTAGTTTTTGTAAAATGTACAATTATAATCACATCTAACTAGACTTCAGCCATAAGAAAGTGTGTGTTTCTAAACTTATTTTATAAACATTTCTTTCCTTTCTTTCATTCTCTCTTTCTCAAATAATAAATTTGAATTTTATTTAATAAAAAGGACAGAGAGAGAAATAAGGGTGATTCTTTAGAAAGATAATATTAAAAGTCCTTAGCAAAAAGAACCTAGTGAACTAGTGCACAAAGGAAGGGGTTGTCCTTAGTTAGACTCAGGAGGGCTCAAACATAAGAGGTCTGACAATTTCTCTTGAATTTGCTGCCATGTGCTTACATTGGAAACATTTTATAAGCAACTCAGTCAGGTTTCATAACTTTGGCATATCACAGCTGTAATTAGCCACGTGGATATGTGGCAGTGTCTTGCTGAGTGGCGTCATTACTGTTACTGCATGTTGTTGTGTGCCATTGAGAGAATGTCAGGGCCTGAATTAGAGTAACAAACATTTGTAAATTTCTTACTAAACTTGGTGAGCCAGAAAGTGAAATCAGGGACATGTTGGTTCAAGTTTATGATGTTAATGCCGGAAAGAAAATGGCTGTATACAAACGGATTAAACATATTTCTGAGGAGAGCGAAAGTGTCACTGATGAAGAGAGGTCAGGGTGGCCAGTAAGGAGCAGAACTGAGGATACATTTCAAAAATGTATTGAGTTGTGCTTCAGAATTTTTGGCTGACTATGAGAAACATAGAAAACCAAGTCAACATTGGTAGAGAAACAGGAAAGTCTTAACCAAAATCTTGGCCAATAACTCATGGCTCTTATAACAATGCACCAGCTCACATGGCACTGTCTGTGAGGAAGTTTTTAGCTGTAAGCAAATAACTTCATTGCAACACCCTTCCTACTCACCTCAGCTTATCTGTTCCCCAATGACTTATTTTCTTTACCTAAAAATAAAGATAGATATTGAAAGAAAGACACTCTAATGACATTCAGGACATCAAGAGTAATATGATGACAGCTTTGATGGCTATTCCAGAAAAAGAGTTTCAAGGGCTTGAAGGGTAGAGTAGGTGCTGGCATTGGTGCATAGCTTTCCAAGGGGAGTACTTCAAAGGGGACCATATTGATA
>NW_003852454.1:9252340-9254175 GCF_000181295.1 Otolemur garnettii | reverse complement strand
GGGTTGCCAAGCCAGGTGGACATTTCTTGATGATGGTTTATAGTGTCTTAGTGGAAGGGAACATCTTCACCTGACAATGAAGGAAAAGGCATTAAAAAATCTCCTAGGAAAGCATGATATTGATGAAGACAAGGAATGTAATAGTATTTCTGGAGAAAATTAAGAGGCTCACTTGCCACTGTAGTTCATATATCAAAAGTAAAATAAATGGTTTAGAGAATGGAATTATAAATATGTGTCTCCTGCATTTGTACAAAAATGGATAAAGCTACTGAAGAATCAATTTCCTTTTAGAAGGAGTTGCTAATGAAAAATTGTCTTATTATCATCATAGAAATAATAATGAAATAGAGATTAATCTGACTAAGAAATACCAGGTCATAAATGAAGTGATTTTTCTCCTCATGTCTTTGTCTTTTTTCTACTATTGTTTTTTTCATTCTCATTTTACCTAAAATAATAACAATGATAATAATAGTAATTTAAACACACGTTAGGAAGTTAAAAGATACCCAAACAATACCAAGTTCTGTGTACATATTTCATCCACCATGGAATGTCTAATAAGATAGCAGATGTTTTCCAGTGTCAGGAAATTAAAATTAGTGTGATCTGTGTTTATGTGTATGTGATTTTTATCTCCATGTGTTTTCACACCACCAATTTTAATTGTTTGTTTCCTTGACTGTAAAGATATAAGAGGTAATGAGTTCTTCATTGTTCACTAATTGTGTACTTAAGAGAAGTCTCAGGCAGCAATTGTAAATTGCTGCTTTACTCCAGTGTTTGGGTATATCAGTGCAAATAATCACAGATACATCTGTTCTCACATAAAGCAAACTGCTTCTGCTATGGAAATAAACAGATGCAGCAAGCACTAAAAATCATCATGGTGAATTTGATTGATTAGAATGTGGTGGCTTCTGCTTTCTTTAGAAATTCATATCTAAATATCAATATACCTATATCTCTCTAGTCATGAAACAGAGAAAGTAGAGATATGAAAAGCACCAGTGCCTCCATTATGACCTAGAATCACCTTCTCCATGGAGGGTTTTTTAAAGATATTATTTAAAAATAGTTTAGACAGAGTAACATCAGAAAAATGATGTAGAAAGCTCTTGGTATCCATCCTTTCACAGAAATATACTAAAAAAAAAAAAAGCAAAATGGAAAGATCCAACTTTGTCAGAACTCTAGAAAACAGCTAAAAGTTCACAGCAAGCAAATACTGAATCTAAAAAAGACAAAGACAACTTTAAAGTATTAAAATGCCTTGTTGCATTTTTACCTGCATTTCAGCTGCCCTTCTCCAATTTTTATGATGTGTAGAGTAGCTCAATTAAAAGGACATAGGACTTAATACTATAAACCTACAAATGGCTACCATATAATTAATACAAACCCATACAGAATACCATAATCTAGTCCTGACAAACAGAAATACAGCATTCCACAAAATAACAGCAGAATGTACATTCTAATCAGGTACCTAAAGAACTTTCTTTCTGATATACAGTTATTGAGCTATAAAACAAGTTTCAATATTTTTTTAATCACACAAACCACAATAAAATAAATCTAAATACAGTTAACAGAAGAAAACCCAGAAAATTCACAATTATGTAGGATTTAAACAATCCACTTTTAATCATTTAATAGATCAAGAAGAAAACAAAAGAGAAATCAGAAAATACATACAGATAAATAAAAATCAGAAGATAACATATTAAAAGTTAGGGGGTGCAGTGAAGTCAACACTCAGAGGGAAAATCATAGCAGTAACCACCTACATTTATAAAAAGAAAAGAAACAAAGATTTCAAATCAACCTAA
>NW_003852454.1:9250023-9251385 GCF_000181295.1 Otolemur garnettii | reverse complement strand
AATGCTACCCAAAGCAAAGTATAAATAATTCAAACTTTTAACAAAATCTGAGCAGCCTTTTTTTCTCAATATGGAAAAGCTGATCTGCAAATTTGTATGGAATTACAAGAAGCCCCAACTATCCCATACAATGTTGTGACACAATAAGAATCTCGAGGCTTCACACTTCACAGTTACAAAACTTAATTCTAAGCAATAGTGATTGAACAATGAAATACTGGTATAATGACAGACATATACATGTACACCAGTGTAACAACATAGAAAGTCCCGAAATAAGGCTATCCATCATTGAGTTTACTCAAAGGCCAGCTGATGTTCAACAAGGATGCCAAGATAATTCAATTGTCAAAAGAAATGGCACATAGACGATTCGATACCCATATGAAAAGGAATGAATTTGGACCCTTATTTCACACAACATAAAAAAAAATCAAAATGGACCGACTTAAACCATAAGAGCTAATGCTAAAATCCTCTTAGAGGAAAACACAGTGTAAATCTTCATGAGCGGGAGTTTAATAATGAATTCTTCCATGTGACACCAAAAACATGAACAATAAAAGAAAAAAATAAATTGCACTTGACCAAGATTAAAAGTTTTTGTGTCAGAGGAAATTAACAAGAAAGTGAAAAGGTATCCTACAGAATGGCCGACAAGGTTTGCAAATCATACATCTGACAATTCAGTGACAAAACACAACTCAAATGAAAAACATCAAAGAATTTGAATAGACCTTCCTCCAAATAGAGTGTAGGCACCTAGCCAATAGACACAAGGAAAGATGTTCAACATATTAGTCATTAGGGAAATGCAAATCAAAATTACAGTAAGATATCACCTCATACCATGAGGATGGCTAAATTTAAAAATAAAAGTAAAAATTATCACTGTTGGTGAGGATTGGGGAAATTATCATAGAACCATCACATGTTACTGGTAGGAAGGCAATATGGTTCAGCTGCTGTGGAAAACAGTTTGACAAGCCTTCAAAAAATTACACAAGGGTGCTTCGATCACACTCTTAGGTGTATCCTCCTCACAGTTAAAAACATGTACTCAAGAACATGTACACACTTGTTCATGGCAACAGGCCCTACAATAATTAAAAGGTAGAAAAAGCCCCAAATGGCCATCAAGGGATAAATGGATAAAATAATACATTCATAAAATAGAATGGTATTAAGCAAAAATTAAAAAAAAGAAAGAAAAACTTGTATGTGCCACCAAAGCATTTTACTTGGTAAAAGAGCCAGACTCAATGGTCTCATATTGCATAATTCCATTTATGAAAATATCTAGAATAGAGAAATCCAGAAAGACAGCATGCAGATTGACACCTGCCAGCTGCTGAGAGGAGA
>NW_003852454.1:9247403-9249928 GCF_000181295.1 Otolemur garnettii | reverse complement strand
CTCATATTGCATAATTCCATTTATGAAAATATCTAGAATAGAGAAATCCAGAAAGACAGCATGCAGATTGACACCTGCCAGCTGCTGAGAGGAGAAGGGATGGACAGAAGTGGCTTGATGGGTTAGAGATATTACTCTGGAGTTGCAGAAATACTTCAGAATTCAATATAGCTGGTAGTTAGGCTCCAGAGATAAGCAGGTAACTTCTAGATGCAAGTCTTCCACTGTCACTTCATTGAATGTGTCAGTACATCTGTTTTCTAATTGTTGGGAGGAATTCCAAAACTGATGTTTCACAACTGCTGGGAGCTGTGTATATGTTGTTACCATGAACATTCAAACACTCTCTGCCCTGAGGGTCTTGCAACGACAATGATGTGGTAATAACACGTAAGAAAAGGATGAAGAAGAACTGGAAAACAGAGTGGACAACAAATTGCCATAAAAATATTTTCTAAAATTGTATAAAAATCATTACTTCCAATGCTGATAATCTAATTCTTTCAGTAAAGCATTCATTTTAAAATCTGAAGTATTAATCCAAAAGGAAATTATATTGATACATATATATTGGGTTAAGCACTTTAAATGTTATGTAGTGTTCACTATATGGATAAATAATTTATTACCAACTCTCAAATATGAATTTTTATTAAAATATAACATTAACTGAATGTTAAGGCTCTTACTGTCATTCAATGACTTTACAGTGATACAGACAAATCCTGCATCTCTTCACAAATTTTGGACACCAATATAGTCTTGTGTCCATGTAATTTGAGGTGCTATTTCAGGTTAATGGTTTGTTATAGTCTGGGAACTCTGATTCTATCTGTCTAAATTGTTATTATTTTTCCTGAATGTGAACTATTATATACCAACAGAAACAGGACACCCTACAAAGCAGGCGTCCTCAAACTACGGCCCACGGGCCACATGCAGCCTGCCTAGGATATTTATCTGGCCTACTGGGTGTTTTTGCCGCTGCTGCCTGTCCTGCTTAGCAGCTGACTCGTCCTGGGGCCCACAGTCCGGCCCTCCAACAGTCTGAGTGACAGTGAACTGGCCCTGTGTTTAAAAAGTTTGAGGACCCCTGCTAGAAAGCATCAACATATTGGATAGTGGGATCATGAGTATTTTGCTCTTTCTTTCCCCATTTTTTAAAATTCCTGTATATGTCAACTATGTATTTATTTTCAGAAAGAAATACATTTGGAAAAGAAATTTTGGAAGTAAAACTAGAATGCAGTTTGAAGCATATTAGAATACAATGATAAAGTCAGTAAAAAAAAAATCTTATTTTATATGTATACTGTATGAATATGTATATATAATATGTTTATATATAAAAATATAATGTAGCATATAATAAATAATATATATATTACATATAATATATAATGTAATATATATTTATATATTCTGCTTTTCTGACTTAAAGTGGCATTTTGGTTAAATAAAAAGAGCTATCATTACACATGACTCCTTATAGATACTATATAGGAAACCCTGTTTCAGAAAAATAACGACCATCTATGGTGAAAGCATGATTTTTGTACCAACCTGTAATAGACACCACACAAAGACTTGTGGACTATACATTTACTCTGATACACTGAGTGAAAATTGTAGAATGTGTGAGAGAGAGAAGCATTAAATTTTGTAAATGTTTTGCCACATATTATGTGGCCTGAAGCAAGTAACTTCTCTGTATGTCTCAATTCATCATCTATAAAATGAAATACATGTTCTGGATTATCTCCCTTGTGATCTAACCAGTTTAGGTCAATAGAGATTCTCAGAGTCTATTAAGTATAATCTCAAACCAAATTCTACTTAACATTTCCCCTGCTTGTGTAGACATACATTAGAAATCAAGTGAATAAAATGTGTAAAGAGTTATTGAGAGCTGGCAAGAACACACACACACACATTTATACACATCATTCTCTGTGCAAAAAAACCTAAATTTATTTCGGTTCACAGATTTCAGATGACTACAAATGACTGGTGGTACAGCTTCAGATGAATTACTAAGTGATACGTCAACCTGAAGCAGGAAAATCAGAAGCACTTCTTCTTGTCCATTCATTGTATTTGCATATGGTGCAATTTATAGGGAGGAAAAAAAGGCATTCTTTCACTCCAAACAAGCTCCTACTTCTTTCCTGACAGGTAGCTAGGTTATCTCAGGTAATGATGTGCATGCACAGCATTGTGCCTATACTTGTAATGCTTTAATCTTTTTAAAATATACAAACAAAATCAAAGTACTTCTCAGTTACCATTTCTTAGTTTATAGGAAGAAGCAGTGCCAACCTATTTAAATAGAAGAATGAACAGAATGCTTCTGAGTTTGTATTTGAGTCTGTGTTTGAGGCATATCCTTTGGATGCCTGAAGTCTGATGATACTCAGTGGGCACCTATTGTAGGGGTGTTTCCTGGCTTGGAAATCTAGCTATAAGAATTACTTCCATGAATTGAAAAACAAAAATATGGTTTCTTTCTTTCTCTCTCTTTTTTT
>NW_003852454.1:9237225-9238435 GCF_000181295.1 Otolemur garnettii | reverse complement strand
AAAGAAAATAATCCCATATAATGAGCTAATATACTTTACAAAATAAAGATAGATATCGTCATTTTTATATGACAAGCATGAATATTGCACCCCAAAGATAATTGAGATACTCTAGGAATGTCTTATATAGAACAAGGGGTATGCCTGAATTCAAACCCAGAGCTTTCTGACCCCAAACTTTGTCCTTTTTTTCTACTACCTGCATGTAAGGTATCAAGCAAAATGTCTCCCTTGAAGAAGTTCATAACTTAATAGTAAAATAAGTAAGCTATGTATACCCCCCCCAAAAAAAAATGCAATAACCAGCATTGCTAAGTGTCAAAGGAATGGCTTGGACACTTGATAAATAAATGTTAAGAGGAAAGAAAAACTGAGATGACTTTAAGCCTGATGGAATAGGTAAGGCTTTATAGATTAAGTCTCAAAGAAAGTGTAGAATTTTTCCTTGGCTGAGTATGTGGAGTCTGGAAGCTTTTCCAGTGAGAAGGGAGTTTGAGAAATGAGACAGAGGAAGAAGGAACAGTAGAAAGTGAATACTGCAATTTAATTGTAATGGTCGCTCCACTTGGGGAAAATGAGGCTGAAAACAAAAGGTATGACCAGAATGCTTCTATTTTTATTTTAGATCTTTTGGGGCTTATTCTCTGATTTATAAGACATTGTGTGAATGTTTAATGAATGCATGCTTTATTTCAGAAATCAAACATGACTAAAATGTGTGACACTGATACAACACAGTGGCATCTGTTCTTCTGGGGTTTGTCCCTTTGTGTAACCACTGCAACCCATTGCCTGTGATGCTCATGTGACTTGGGCCAGGCTAGTCCTAATGTCCCTTTTCCTTTAGCTTAGTGGTTTTTCTTGGGTGGCTACAAAAATACATGCATCTTGAGAAGAAGACTTCTTCCACCCACGAAGATTGCTATTGGTCACTAGGTGACTCCCGTTAGTAATTATAGGAGGAGACAATGAGGCCAAAACAGAGGGAAAAGGAAAAGTAGAGTCCAGAGATAACATGAAAACAGGGAGACCAGGGAGGAGAAATAGAGAGAAGGGATTTTAGGCTTCCTCGATCCAGCGGTACTTAAAACCACAAATTCACACTACTGACATAAACACATTAATATTCTTTTTTCCGCTTCATACAGTTTGAACTACCCAACTTATCATTTGTTATTTATTATTTATAATTCATATCTAGGAATGCTCT
>NW_003852454.1:9233051-9235637 GCF_000181295.1 Otolemur garnettii | reverse complement strand
AATTGTAATAAAGAGAATGTCTCAAAAAAGATGAGAATAACAGGCAACTTGCTTTTCCAAAACATGAATATCAAATAGAAAAATTAAATAATTAAAAAGAGCACATGAGTCAAAGAGAGCAAATTTGTTGGATAACTCATCTTGGCACAGTGACAGTGTCTCAGCCAATGGGGTTTATTGGAGGCATGATTATTGCTGCTTGAAGACATTGATCAACCACATCCTTCTTCATGAGAAAGAAAAAGAAATATTAGATACAACAAAATTATAAATAAATAGGAAAAGAGAAACTAAAACTACCAAAATACTTAGAAATAAGGTCATTCTAAATGACTCATGGATTACTTGGGAATTCAGAATAAAAATTAATAAACTTAAAGCTGAATGAAGATGAAATCAAACATAAAGACTACAGTCTCACATAGATAAACTAAGTTTTCAAATAAATGTATAAGCTTTGAATATTCCCATTGTGGAATAAAAAGACTGAAGTGATATAAGAAATCGCCTTAGGAAATACCTTATAAAGGAAATTTTAATCCTTAAATAAATAAAATATAATACCTTGCTATCACCAGTGTTTATTAATTGACAGGTGGAAATTATCTTCAAGTAAATCTATAAAATGCATGTAATTCCATTCATCAGAAATTCCAACTGAATTTTCAATATTCAAGAACAGCAATGTATTTCCACCATACTAAGAACATGGAAAGTGGCTAACCCCAGTCATCCTGAGACTTATTATAAAAGTATAGTAATTGAAACAAACACAGCATTGATATAGAAATAATTCAGGAGAATAAATAGCTCCTTCCACAAAAATTCATAAATCTGTAGGGACTAGAGGTGTTTTAGGGGCTTCATTAAAAAAAAAAGACAAAATTATTTCTTTTTGCTGACTTAGATTTAATGGAGATGTATAGCAATGAATATAACAGAGATAGATGTGGAAATGCCAATATAGATGCTTCAGAGTTAACTAAAGAACATAATTTGGCCTGACCACATAGGAGAGCAGTATGTCAGCACTAGCAAAATAGAAAATATGTAAACCATAACAGCAATCCTATTTCTGTCTCAGAGAAACTCTCACCTGTACGCTCAGGCATACAAGAGAGTGTCTATGGTGGTATAAAACAACAATCTCAATAGCCTTTATACCTGTACCCAAATATTCAATATACATATGTAAATTTTCCAGAGCCCTTGCACTTATGTTTGATCAAGTGACAAGTTCTGATCATCTAATGTGAGCAAAACATATGAAAGTAATCAGTGCAATTCCTCTATCCTTTTCTTGCCTTATCACAGTGCATTTTGCAGACATATATTCCAGATGGAGGAATTAAAATGTAAAGTAACACTCTTTGTCTCAGGTTAGCGTTTACGGGAGCCTGAAATGTCTCTACTGTTTAAGAAATGCTACTTCTTGATTTGTAATACTACTGCAGAACGTAGGTTACCTATGCATCTAATTATCCAATAAATTAATTAAACCTAGTATATTTATATAGGAGACATAAAATACAAAGAATGGTCTAGATGCATTTATATACATAAATAGTAAATAAATGTTAGGTATTTAGTTAAGAGTAGCTCTCCTGGGGAAGGAGGACAAGGGGATGAAGCCCCGATTATCTTGGTGCCACCCACTTGAGTTTGTCCTAAGTGATTATTCACACCTGGGAAGGAGGGAATCATCCTACCAATCTACCAATCAGAACTTAGAAAGCCAACTGCAAAAGGAGGCAGAAGACTCTCTAGTGAAGCAACACGTGCAACAGAGTCTTGAAGGTGATCTAGAACAGCCTTAAGATCATTATCACGTGGCTGACACCCCCTCCCCCCCAAGAGACTCATGGGAGGCCCACATGCACAGTAAGACTCTGGTTCCAAGGTGACCTCTGAACCATGAGGTAGGATTGACCCACGCAATATAAAATAGAACCCTTGGCCACGTTCAAGGCCTCTGCCTACTTGTCCTGGCATCGGAGGCCTAATTGCCGTCTATGCTGAACATGTCCTGCTTTGTAACTTTTCCTACTCTATAAGCCTATCTTTTCTATTCCTCAATAAACTTCGTTTCATGCTTGCCTTACTTTGGGATATTTGGTCATTTTTTGCCCAAGAGCACTCTAAGAATCTAGGATCCAGGTAGCTGGATGAAACCCCAACATGTTAGGAAGAAGGCAGCTGCCTTGAAATCCAACTAAATAGATTATGAAATAATGTGTTGACCAAATGCATAGAATCAATTCTACATATAGAATTGTTGTACTTTCTAGAATTTATCTATTTTTCACCAAAAAAGAGAGAATACTAAAAGGAAAAACATATGGGAAAAAATCTAAAAGAAAAATAAAGTTAAAAGGGGTTAACACACAGATTTTCATTTATTGACTGATTCTTCAAGTGCCAACAATTTATTGAGCACCTACTATAGGCCAAGGAGTGAGATACTTGGATCTTTCTCCTTCAGCATTATGTATCTAGTGGGGATGTAGATTATTTGAAATAAGCCTTACAGAAGTGTCATTTGTGTCATGATTGAGTTATTCACAGAAGGCAGTGAAATAAAGAGAA
>NW_003852454.1:9231101-9232648 GCF_000181295.1 Otolemur garnettii | reverse complement strand
TGTCGTCCAAGCCTAGCACAAAGTATGGCAAATCCAAGGTGCTCTATAAATATTTCCTAGCCACTAAAATAGAATTTGATTTCTAAAATGTCCTCTAAGTAAAATTGTATAGTGATACATAAAGGGAAATTATTTTAATAGTATCTGTACATGAAATATTCAGCAATATCACTTCCCCAGGTGGGCTGGGTAGTGAAAAGGCTAATGAGGAAGTAGATGAATCTGGATTTATATGTTGCTTTGAACTTGTTACTCACATTTGTAGTGTTGGACAGGTCACTTAATTTTGGAATCTGAAATATATGATTGAAAGAATTTAGATTACTCATATCCAGCATTAATAGAGTAACGGGATCTTATGAAATAAACCATCACATTTGGTGTCTGGTAAATAAAAGGAATGAAAAATGTGAACCAGCTCTAACATTTAGTGGAAAGCTGAATAATTCTCTTCAATAAATGTAGGAAAAAAAGAACAATTGAAATGTAGTCTGTAAATTGAGAGGCTGGTTAGGCAGTATCTCTGAGCAAAGTAGGAATTTTATGAATGAGAATGCTGAAGATAAAAAATTATGAAATCACATCCATTACTTAGCCTTGTGACCAATGGAAACTGTATAATGTCACTGAGTTTGGCTTCTTCACAGGTTAACTACATTGTCTTATGTTATTTGAAGATTTAATGAGGTAACACCTAGGAGCTTCCAGATTTCATATGCAATTATTGTTACCAGATCCAATTTGGACCTGAAAAAAAGGAGCATTGCTATTTGCTGATTGGTTTGCTTGCTTACTTGCCTATTTGTGGTTTTATTTATGGAATTAGTTACTCATTTTTGTTTTAATGCTAAAGAACAGCTCTGTTTAAGGCTTTCTTTAAATAGTCTCTCTCACACAGCTTGTCTTTTTAAAATCTGCTGCTTTAAGAAGGTAATGTCTGCTTTTGATCACTACTTATGCCAATGGGATAAATGGCATCCTGTTATCCAATTAATTAAACAAGTTCTGTGCACTTCCTCTGTTTCTGGTATCCATGAAGTCAGAGTTTTTCGGTTACTATGCTGATTAAACAAACAACAGACAGTGATGGTTCGCTGGCTCAAGTCGTCAGGCACTAGGGAGAAGAACAATTGCTTTGCCAACAGACTTGAACTTTTGGCCTTGTTTATTCTCAGCCAAGTGTTACCTACCTTGTGGAGGAAATGACTAAAGCTTATTAGGAGAGCTCAAAGAGATTCTCCAACATCTGATAACCTTTAAACAGCTACTCCAGGAGGGAGGTATTAAGTCCAATTTCTCTGGGCTTAAAGAGAAACAAATGTCTTAAAAAAAAACCTCTGGTATATGCAGTCCACTTGCTTTCTAAGGAGAAAAACTCTGTAAACTGGGAAAAATGGAAAATAAATGTTAAGGAGAGTATATTTATGATAGCAGATATGATGAAGGAGAAAGTTAGGAAACGGCTGTGTAATTATCAAAAAGTGAGAAAGCTTGCTATTGAGAAAATTGAATCACAACTCCTCCTGTTTCAAAAATTCAGAGAATGG
>NW_003852454.1:9224141-9229991 GCF_000181295.1 Otolemur garnettii | reverse complement strand
TTATGATAATGGGCATGATGATGGTGATGATGAAGACTTTCAAAATAATTTTAGATGAAGATATGCACATTTAATTTCAGGAGGAAACAAAATCAACATTAAGAATTCCAACAGCAAGAGTTTTGAACATATAAAAATCCAGAGAGAAGTCACATAATATACAACTTGTCAAAGCACCTTAAATTTGGAAATCCTTATCATGACACACAGCAACCGATGATGAAGAAGATCAAACAAACGAACAAAAAAAAGAATAAATGAACTTCCCTTAATCCTTTGGTTAGCAATTGCAACTTGAGGTGGTACAGGAGATATTTTTGAATGTCATGAAATTTGACAAAATGTCTTATGATTGTTAATTTCAAGATCCAGAATTTGGTGGATTATTGGCAGTGTTAATAATAAATGGATTTATAGTGAAGATATATAACAGATCTCTGACTTTAGCTCTGTCATTCAGGGAGTAAATGAAGAATGTGAGAACATATGAGAGGCATCAAATACACTGACATGATACACTTTCATCTAAAAATAGCCCGGAATGTTAGTGTGATGAAATAAAGCTAATAAAATCATACTCATCAGGGATAAAACAGAAGTACTACAACTGCATCAAAAATACAGCCTTATTAGCAGGAAATGAAAGAGATGAGCTCCATAGAAATTGTGATTTTTTTTAAAGTGTATGTCTGTGTAATGTATACTAGAATGATATTATATGTTCACCCCTCAAAAACCAAAGGGATTTTTAGTTGAGACCAACTAATGTATGTAATGTAAACAAAATATATGTCTGTGTAATGTAATACTAGAATGATATTATATGTTCACCCCTTAAAAACCAAAGGGATTTTTAGTTGAGATTAATACATGTCTTTAGAGAAGCAAAGAGTAGGAGATTCAGGCTCCAGAGAAATTAAAATTTATATGACAACATTTAAAGGCATTAGACAATAACATTCAATAACCGCAATGTTAACCTGCCGCTAATTTGATTTGAGCTCACAGTCATGACCACATTTCTAGAAAACTAGGGAAGAAATTCTCTCTCATGTGACTTCTTTGTCCACATTTTTGAAATTCTAAATCTATCCTGGTACTACATCTTAAATGAAATATAGTCAAACTGGAATATGTCCAATGAGATCAGTCACCATACTGAAAATGCCCATAATGTGTTCGAGTAAAAATGGTTAAAGGAATTGGCTATATTTATCCTTGAAGGAAAGGTTTCTGAAGAGGTAGTATGTCTTCAGGTATCTGTAGTTTTCTCTCCAAATAGGGACTATCTCCTATTTATGATCCCAAATATGCCCCCCAAGATGAGAAATTGTAATTGTGACCTTAATTAAAACAGGAGCCCCTTGCAGTCCGTAACAGAGCATTAGTCACCAACACACAATGTGGCTTTTCAGAGGATTTACCTCCTAATGTCAACAAACACTCCATTTTTCTCAGCGTCCACCACAATGTATTACATGAAAATCCTTTGTTTTCTTCCTAAACAAAATATACTCATAATGTTTAAAATTACATATAGTTATTATGTTGCTGAAGAAAATAATTACTATTTCATTGACAGTCAAAAATACTCCAGGCCTACAAATGAAAAATGAAATAGGCTCTAGAGGAGATTATAAAACTGCAGTGGGCGGGGGGTAAGGATGAAACTAATTATATGACCAATGAGACCAGTTAAAGGTTTTTTTTTTTTTTTAATTTTGTAATAAACTATCAAACTTACTGATAGTAAGATAGGGGACAGAAAAGGCAGTAGAAAAGATACTGTAAAAGCTGTCTAGCCCTTGATGGCTTATTTCATTCCAGTATCAGGTATCCTTATAGTTCATATTAGGCCTCTGGAAGTAGAATACTCATTAATACTACCACATCCTTTACTTTAATTTAAACCCATGGGTTCTCTGCTTTTTAGTCTCATCTCTAATGATGCCTTTCCTTGCTTCTGGCATGGACCTACTTCTATTCTGTGCATGAACCCGGGTCACTAATCTTACTGGTATCTGTAAAGTGGCCTATTTACCCAGTTCTCTGATGCCAGTTGGCAGACAGAACCAAGGAACTGCACAGCTCACTCTATTTCATCACCAATGAATCCCTGGGTCCAATGATTCCAAACCCTTAGTTGCAATCTCACTATGCTCTTCCATCACTTGATTCGCCGAGGCTTCCAGCAATTAGACTCACAGACAATCTACAGTGAGTTCAGTCTGTGAATGATTTTTAAGTGACTGATATGAAATTGCCCCTCTCACCCCTCCCTAAAAAAACTTTAGTGATAAGGTGTTGCAACATTACAATATAGTTTTATTTCATAAATGGAGCTCATAGAGCAAATAATATTCCAGGAAATGTGTGTGTATGAGTGTGTATATGTGTGTGTGTGTGTGTGTGTGTGTGAATTTTTTCACAGATTTAACTCTAAATAGAAATAGAAAAATGTTAATAATAACCCTCAGAGATATAAGTAAATGTGATTTGTGTTTTACTTGCTTTTCTTCATTTTATAGTTTGCAATCAGCATGTATTGTTTTTATAATGAAAATTATAATCAACTATTTTTAAAGCAAAAGCATAGGTATGTTTGTGTGTGTGTGTGAGAGAGAGAGATTTAAACTGCTAATAGCAATAATTTCAGGGAGTTAGAGTTGAATTGTGGTTAATTTTTAACCTATTTCTAACTTTGCTAAAATTTACTATATAGTTATTGTAATTTCAAATAATATACACTCAGCAATTATAAATGAGCTGCAATTGTGGGGCAATTAACAAATGTAGATTATTTACATTTGTAAATAATTTGCAAAACATTCTGGCAATCTTTTCAGGGCAACTAACAGGACATGTGTTCCCTGTATGCTGGGGAAAGTTTTGAATCTTTGTGAAATACCAATGCTGACTATCTTATGAGTGAGACAAATGACATACTTGGCATCTTGCAGAATAGACTCAAGTAAGAAGTTTAAAAGTCAAGAACTTTCATTTAGCTGTGTCCTGTGCACTGCCCGGTATGCAAAGAAGGGAACAACCCTTTCCCTGCTGAGACTCTGGTGGCAAGAATGTCAGACAAGCTGGTACTAACACAATTTCCATGGTGGGATACTATCTACGCACAAAGAGCTATCTTAGCACGGTTAGGGTTAGAAAGATACAGTCTTACCAATGCTGGGTAAACCAACAGAGTGATGTTCGGAGTGATATTTGGCTAAACCGTGATGGATATCTATGTG
The DNA here is from genome assembly GCF_000181295.1 of Otolemur garnettii. Taxonomy (NCBI): domain Eukaryota; kingdom Metazoa; phylum Chordata; class Mammalia; order Primates; family Galagidae; genus Otolemur; species Otolemur garnettii. The sequence continues at coordinate 9,226,743 of NW_003852454.1, read as the reverse complement.
TCTACTAAGTACACACACGAATTCTGTCTCCTTGTGTCTCTATCAAATAGGCAAATACCATGTGCAAAATGGATAAACATTAAAAAAATAACATAGAAAGAATATTATCCCCTGTAAGATAGTTTAAGATTCTTCTACTGGCCTTTTCAAGATATTTGTATGTGTGTGTGTGAGAGAGAGAGTACTAAAGTAGTTGCTTTTTGTGGCAAATGAATATTTCTTTTCTCTTTCTTTTCTTTCTTTCTTTCTTTTTTTTTTTTTCACCTAAGGGCTGTCCGGCCTGGGCGGAGCCGGCAGGAAGCCAGGCTTAGCAGCCCAGGACTCCCTCCTCTCTCGCTCAGTTAACCAAGCTCTGGGGCTCCAGCATCCTGCAGCGCGCACGCCAAAGCCCTGCTCCAGCTCCCAGCTCCCGCCGGAGAAAGCGCAGCCTCAGCCCCAGCGGTGCTCAGGGCAGCTCTGCGCAGCAGTCCCCAGGGAGGCACTGAAGGACGCAGGAGGGGCGGGGAAGGGGGAAGCTGGCAAAGGAGTATTTCTATGGAGACACTCAGCACGAATAAATAAAACGAAAAATATAAGAATACACACTAAGATTGTCTTCACTTTCTTAGTAAAAGATGAAGATGTCAGGCAGCCCCTAAACAGCATTAAGGCTTGCAGATTTTCACCCATTTCAGGCACGTTTTGCAAGTTCTTCAGAAACCTAGGGCCTTTGTCCTTCTGTCCAAAGGTGGGCCAGCATGCCCACCAGTGGGTCCCAACAGGGCAAAACAGCACTAAATTTCTGCATATCCATTTGCTTAAGTCTTGACCACAGGACCAGCCTTGGGGGTCCATCTTTTTAGGGGGCCAGTGGGCTTTTATTGAGATTTCCCATGAGACAGGAGCAGATAGCCTAAACCCACCCAGGAAGTCAGGTATTGAGATAGTCATGCCAAGGTCATCACTGCCTCAATTTCACTGCTACCAATAATTTGCAGGGGTCAACAATGAGTCTGGTTTGCACTGGTCAACAATGAGTCTGGAGCCTGTAGTCTCTGACTATGTGTTGTGCTATATTTCAGCTCAAGGAAGGGAATCTTGTTATAAAGTAGCTCTTACTTATATGGGGCTGGATCCTGGGAAGAGAATTATTACAATGATTCTCACCAAAATAGGAAAAGAATACGCAAAGGGCTGGGCATCCAAGTGCAGGAGGCTAGAGACAGGTTGTCGTAGTTGCATCAACCTCCTCGAACGTACAAACTGTGACTCATTTTCCTATCTGGCCCATCCCAGTATATGGTAGGTATGAAGGACGCCAGGAGTATATTCAGAAGTATCTAGAGGTAATTTTAGATTTCAATGATATCTTTATATCAGACCATAACCCAGGAAGTTTAGATAAAGTGGTAACCATTCAATATGTATGTGTACACCTGGCAAAAGAGTTTTCGTCTGGGAAGCAACACGAGTAGTTTGGTTCTAGCAATATGTAACACACATAAAGCACTTATGAAAGGCCTTGCATGTAGGAAGGTCTCACAGAATGTTTATTTGTTATATTTAACAAGACTAAGATTAGATTTTCTGCAAGAGATAACTAATTTAAATGTGACAAATCATTTATTTTAGCAATTATTCTTGGGGAGTGTATGATTCCACTAATTAAGATGTAATTTTCAAAATAATCCAACATAAAAGAAAGAAAAAGAAAAAAAGCCTCAAAAATAATCCAACATATTAATCCCTTCATGCATTAATTCATTCACTAAGGAATTAATAATTAATCCCCTGAGTTTTAGTATTTGGCAAATATACTGCAAAATCATGGAAGTATATTAAATAAATAGAAAAAAGCAAATACATTTATAATCAAAGAAAATAATTAAAAATATTGTGCTATATCCAGCAGACAGAAAAATAATAGTTTGGAAACTTCTTGAATACACTAAACAAAATAAGAAAATGTTTTCCCCCCTCTTTCTTTTTTAAATAATACACTACTACTAAGAGAAAAAAGTTTTTGTTTTGTTTTTGCTTTTTTAGCCCAGACAATTACTTTCATGAGTCAAACTGGGATAAAAAGGAGTACTTTTCAAACACTTTAGTCTCTTAAATAAAAGTGTTGCCAGGGGCTTATCAAGATCTCGTGAAAGTAATCCCGTATTCACAAAGACCTTTTGTCTACAAGGAGAAGAGGAATAGGAAGCTTCTACACATCTTTGTGATATGTTTACCTCAGAGGTTTTCAAAAGGATTGTGGGTCTGCAAAATTAAAGACCTCTGGAAAAGAGAGAATATAATGTTAACAGGAAGAAAAAAATCAATTCAAAACAGAGAGTAAGTAAAAGTAATGATGTTCTAATGTTACTGACTTCACATGCTCTGAGGGGACTATATTCGTTTCCTATTTCTGTTGTGACAAACTGTCACTAATTAATTGGCTTGAATCGACAGAGAGTTATAATGCTACAAGTCAGAATTCAACACCAGTCTCACTGGGCTAAACTCAGCCCTTTCCTGAGACTCCAGGGGACAATCTGTTTTCTCACCATTACTTGGTTTGAGAGGCTGCCGAACACACTGGCTGGGGGCCCTCCTCCTTCATCTTCAGAACCAGGGG
>NW_003852454.1:9222963-9223550 GCF_000181295.1 Otolemur garnettii | reverse complement strand
AATAAATATTTTTCAACTAAAAAATAATGAATGCATAAGCAAATATTTACTGTGCACCAACTATTTTCCAGGACTCAATGTTTCTGTGAGTAAAGAGTGTCAGGTGGGAAGATCATCTAAAGAAGGGGTAGTATTGGGACTCCGTTGTTGCTTCTACAGAAGTTTAATACAGAGTTAGTCTGGTCTTTTCTTCCTGCCGAGGGTCAGTTACCTCCTCACCACTGGTTAAAAATCACCACATGCAATATAGAAGGCAAAATTAAATCCTGGAGCCAAGAAATAAATGAAAAGAAGCTAAAAGATTAGCAAATATAGGGTGCTCATTCTAACTCTGCCACTTACCAATTGTGTTACCCTCAAATATTAACCAGGCTAGAAATGCATGCAGTCTTTAGCCACAGAACTGGAAAAATCTCAGAGACTCCTAACCTTGCTCTTTTTGGAAGATTGACTCTGTCACACTGGTCGTAGTGATGTAGCTCTCTGACCAGCTCTGACATTGTCTCCTGGCAGGACACAGAAGTGAAGTCATTCCACTTGGAGGTCAGAAAGGCATAAATATCCATGACATGACCCAAGCCTGAGAG
>NW_003852454.1:9220175-9222449 GCF_000181295.1 Otolemur garnettii | reverse complement strand
ATTCCTTTACTGGTAGAAGAAAATTAAGTGATGAGGAAAGAAGCAGTCAGACACAGAAGACACAGAGAGGGACTACAGAGAGAGCTTTAGAGATTAGCAAGAAACAGACTAGGATCAATTTGCAGAGCACCAAAGCAGAAATCCAGTTCCAAAAGACTTGAGATTCATTTTGTGAAGTAAGTGGTTGGAAGGCGAGCCACCAGCAAGTGCTTTGGTAAATCAGTGGATAAGCCTGTCCATTTTCCTCTGAAGCCTTTACTTTTTATTACTACCCAATGGTGTCTCATGACAGAATGGTGTATCTCTTTGCAATTCTTATTGATTTTCCTACAAACCTAATTAATTTATACCTCTCAACTGTTATCATGGAGATTTAACCAGCGTACAGTCTTCTTATTACACCTGACCCTTGAATGACACAAGTTTGAGATGTGCAGGTCACTCAAATGTGAATTTTCTTCTGCTTCTACCACCCCTGAGCAAAGCCACCCCCTCTGTTTCCTCCTCCTCCTCAGCCTGCTCAACATGGTGATGAGGGGACGAAGACCCTTATGATGATCCACTTTCACTTACTGAACAGTAAGTGTATTTTCTCTTCCTTGTGATTTTCTCAGTCATATTTTTCTGTAGCTTATATTATTGCAAGAATACAGCATATACTATGCATTCTATAGAAAATATGTGTTAATCAACTATTTATGTTATCACTAAGGCTTCCGGTCAATAATAAGGTATTCATAGTTAAGTTTTGGGGGGAGTCAAAACTTACTGTTGGATTTTCAATGTCCCTAACACCTACATTGTTCAAGGGCCAAATGTCCATAGTATTTATTAAAATAAAAAGCACTCCTTAAATTTCTGGCAAAAACTGTGCCTCTTTGAAGTTGCTCTCAAAGGCATCAGCTCCTCCAGGAAGCTTTCCTTACCCCATATAAGGACACTTTCTATCTATAATCATAAAACCCTCTCCAACTGTGGCATGTAGCCCAGATGGGGCAGCAGCCTGTGGAGATGTGTTAGAATCTGAGATGAACTAAGTGTTTAAAAGTGCCACCTCAGACCTACAGCACATGATCGAATAAGGGTGTCCAACCATCTTCATCTCTGCTGCACATTAGAAGAGTTGTCTTGGGCCACACAATGAATCCACAAATACTAAATAAAGCTTATGGGCAAGGAAAAAAAAAAAGACCAGGCATAAGTTTCATGATGTCTGATGCCACAGATAAACAAAACAGTCTTCACATAGTCCAAATTCAGCCCATGGGCCGCAGGTTGGACACCCCTGTAACCTAATCTTTTTGTGAAGAACTAGGATGAAGACTCAAGAAAGGAAGCACTGACTCTTGCAAGCCTGACAGTGTTTCTCCAGGGAATACCCTTTCTCATACCTTCTCATACCTCAGCGTACCACACAGTCAACTTGAAGCTCTTGTTTAAAACACAAATTACGAGTGTAAGTCCCTCCTAAGTCCCTCTGGAGGTGAATGTTCCCTGGTTCCAGCCTCCCAGGGCCAAGAAAGAGCTCGGGTGCCCAGACAATGACGGCGTGATCACAGACACAAAGCCATCACCGTCAACGCACATTTTTCACAGAAGTACACAAATTTATAGGGAAAATACATCTCAAAGAGCAAGATGAGGTCCTCTCTATGGGTGGAAAAGGCACTCCGAAGTCTGAACACCCATAAGCTAATAGACCAGTCCATTTGTCTCGCCTTTCCCCAAGTAGAACAGCTGTTGCCAGTGCCCCGTTATGAGGTTACATAACAAATTTTTTTAAACATGTGCATCTTCTCCCAATCTTTCCCAAGAACCCATGGGGGTTGGAATTTGCAAGTTCAGTCATGTGATAATGAATGCAATAGGCCAGGTCACTGTAAGGTCACTAGGGGCTCCCCACTATCTGTTCCTACAAGGGAACGATCGATCCCTAGCCCTAACTCAGTCACTAGTCTCTCCCTTAACCACTACCCTTAGTCTTCTGCCCTACCCAGGAAAGAAACTGGGTCTAAGGTCGTAGGTCTCCTCTCAGGCCCAGCTACTCCTGCGCTACCTGTCAGGGAGAGAAGCTGGGAGCCCAAAGGACGCGTCTCCCCCTCCCCCACCACCCCTCTGCACCCCCACCAGCCAGAACCGGACTGGCTGGGTGCGTAGGACAGGACAGCCACGACTGGCGGTGTGGGGGCAGCATGGCCCAGCTGGAGCTGTTGGAACCCCTCCTCTCACGGTCGGCTCCAAGGTCTCCCCAGAAGCTGAGGCTGCAGAGGGGTA
>NW_003852454.1:9213273-9219920 GCF_000181295.1 Otolemur garnettii | reverse complement strand
CCAATACTTCCCGCTGGCTCTTCCAGTCTGCCCAGAGCAAGGGTAGATACCTTTTGCCTGTTTTCCTTTGGCATAACTGAGCACAGACTTGGACATTTTAAAAGGCCAAGGCAAGGTAAAGAAAAAGGAGGATCACAGCTATTCGGTAATTTTCACACACACACACACACACACACACACACCCCACTGTGTGACAGTCAGCTCAAGCTCCCTGATCAGCTCGCCTTCCCTGCGTGCCCGGGCTGCTCCAGCCTGCCCCCTGCCCCCACCCTGGGCTGAGTGCCTCTACAATGTTTGCACCAACTCTCTGTCCTTGACGTTTGTAGTACTCGTTATGCTGCATGTTTTCTTGAGATATAACTAATAAGCAATAAATTTTGCACAGCTTAAACGTTTTACATTCAGAGAGTCTTGACAATTGCATACGACTCTGTAGCGATTACCAAACGAGTACATAGAATATTTTCCTCCTCTTTGGAAGTTTTGTCACACATCTTTGCAGGCAATCCTTCCCCTATAATTATGTGATATTTTGTTTTAATTAATTAATTAGTTTCACTCTGTCACCCAGGCTGGAGTAGAGTGGCATGATCATAGCTCACTGCAGCCTGAACTCCTTCCTGAAGCTATCCTCTCACCTCAGACTCCCGAGTAGCTAGAATTACAGGGGTGTGCCGCCAGAGGTTAGTTTTGCTCATAATTGTACAGCAGATTCTCAAATAAGGTCGGTTTGTTTAATGTCATTTCTTGGTACTGTTAATGGAGGGGGGAGGATTATGGGCTGGAGCCCTGTGTGTGGAGTTGCACATTCTCCCTATGTCTGCAAGACTTTAGTTCCATCCCACATCCCAGAGCTGTGACAATGAGGTACCTGTCGTGTCTGAGTGGTCCCAGTCTGAGCTCCTGGGGGTGGGGCATGTGTATGAATCCACCCTGTGATGGGATGGCGTCTGGGCAGGCCTGGCTCCTGCTTTGCACTCTGACTTGCAGGGAGGACCTAAGGCCACCCTAGACGCTGACTTTAAATGACGACAGAAATCATTATCTTGCTTCTTTTTATTAATCTTTCTTAAATATAAGTGTAGCTCACATTTATTCCAATATTTAATGTCAGAAGTATGTTGTTCTTTATTTAAAAGATTAGTGATGTTTCTGTGACCAAGACATATACCCTTGGCAATTCATTCTTTTTTACATCAATTGGCCTGTGGTAAAACTGGATTCATTGTACATTGTTTCACTTAAAGTCACTTTTCCAAGAATTTATAAACTCCGTTAAGTGCTAGGAAAGATACCTTATCACACGTCTTTTATTCTATTATGCTGGTAGGTTTTCTTCATTTAATATAATATTTTTAATATAATGTCTGTGATTAACTTGGTAGAATTTTTTTTTAAAAACTGCTACAACATATTGAATTGTATGGCTATGATGCAATTAGTTTATTCATTTACAAGCTAAAGCATATTTCCCTCCCCACTTTGAGATTGTTATGATTGAATTTTCTATGAACATTTTCAGACCAATCTTTTTTTTTGTCCATATGTTTGTGCTTTTATTAGGTAAATACCTGAGAGTGAAATTGCTGTGTTACCAGATTTATTTTTAACTTTATGAGTTAAAGAACTCCTGCATAGTTCTTTAAAATGCTTAACCATTTTGTGTACCCACCATCAGTGTATCATGATTCTTATAAGTATTTGTAAGTTGTTCCACATTCTTATAAATATTTTTATAGTATTGTCTTTAATTTTATTCATTTTAGTGGGTGGGAAGTGAAATATCATTGTGGTTACCATTTTGATTTTACTGATTGCTAGCCATGTTGAATATATTTTTATGTGTATAGAGAACATTTGTATTTTTGTCTTGTTTATTTGCCTATTAATTATTTCATTGTCAATCACTGATTTATAAGAATTCATTATATATCTTATATATCTTGATGAAGTTCCTTTTTTTTTTTTGAAAAAGAGTCTCAAGCTTTTGCTCTGAGTAGAGTACCATAGCATCATAGCTCACAGCAACCTCCAACTTGGCTAAAGCTATCCTCTTGCCTCACTTTTTCTATTTTTAGTAGAGACAGGGTCTCGCTTTTGCTCAGGCTGTTCTCGAACTCCTGAGCTCAAGCAATCTAACAGCCTTGGCCTCCCAGAGTGCTAGGATTATAGGCACAAGTGGCCTTTTTTTAATATATTGTTACAACTATTTTTTGTGGATAGTAGCTAATCTATTCATATTCTTAATGATGTGATGTTATTACAAAGCAAAATTTTTAGGTTTTTTTTTTTTTTTTTTTTTGAGACAAAGCCTCAAGCTGTCCCCCTGGGTAGAGTGCCATGGCATAGCTCACAGCAACCTCCAACTCCTGGGCTCAAGCGAGTCTCCTGCCTCTGCCTCCCAAGTTGCTGGGACCACAGGCGCCCATCACAACGCCTGGCTATTTTTTTTTTTTTTTTTGGTTGCAGCCATCATTGTTGTTTGGCGGCCCGGGCTGGATTCGAACCCACCACCTTAGGTGTATGTGGCTGGCGCCTTAGCCACTTGAGCCACAGGCGCCGAGCCGATTTTTAGTTTTGATAAATTCTAATTTAGCATTTTTCTTTCTTAATTGTTTTGTACCCTGTATATAAAATATTTACTTACATAAAAAAATTATAAATTTCTTACTCTACTATCCAAAAATCTTATGATTTGGGATATGATCCTTTTCAAACTAGTACAGAGGAAGTAAGTGTCAATATTCATAAGAAAGCACAAAATATGTTTTCTAAAAACATTTTTAAGAATGTTTTCATTTTTCTTATTGATTTACCCTGGTATGTTGATTAAAATAAATTGCCCATACATACACACACACACACACACACAGTGCATACGTACACACTATCTATGTTGTATATAGTATCTGTGGATTTATTTCTGGGCTCTCTATACTGTAACACTGATACATTTGCATACCCATATATAAACATCAAGTTGATTTGATTCATACAGTTTTACAGTAAGGTTTGAAATCAAGTAGTGTAAGTCTTCCAACTTGGTTCTTTGTTTTCAGAATTGTTTCTGCCATCCTTTGCTATCCTTCTGCTTTTGTTATTGATATCTTAGGCTTTTCCAAATACATTTTATAATGTTTTTTAAAAAAAGCTTTTTCGATGGGATCTTGACGATTTACAGAATGCTAGGGTATATTTCTAAACAACTAAGAGTAAGCTTTAAATCTCTTACCACAAAAAATAAGTGAGATGATGGACGGCACCTGTGTCTCAAAGGAGTAGGGCACCAGCCCCACATGTCAGAGGTGGCAGGTTCAAACCTAGCCCCAGCCAAAACAAGTGAGATAATGGTTATATTAATCAGTTTGATTTAAGCATATTGAATTTAAGCATATTGAATATCGAACTATCAAATTGTGCCCCATAAATGTATACAGTTATGATTTAATAACAAATTTTTTTTCAAAAGTCTTTTTGAATTTTGATAGGGTTCGGTGAAATCTCCAGGTCAATTTAGAGCATAGACATTGAACATTTGCGAGTATCACATCCTTGAATGTAGTTTACTTAGTCATTTATTTAATTTTTCTCAGCAAAATTTTGTAGTTGTTTGGTCTTACATAACTTCAGCTAGATTTATTCCTAAGTGTTTCATATTTTTTGATACAATTTATATTTTTATTAAAGTAAAATGCTAAATACCCCTTTTATTGTGTAACTCTGTGTTTTGACAAAAGACATAGTCCTTTAGCAACCACCATAATAAAGATGTAGAATGAACAGATTTACTAAAAATTTCTTTTGTGCTCCTTTGTAGCCTATTGTTTCTTCAACTCCCATTGCCCCATAATCAGTGATGGCTTCTCCTATGTCATAATGTCATATAAATAGAATAATAAAGTTTAATAACATTTTGAATCTGAATTCCTTCACATAGAATGATGCATTTGAGAGCCTTCATATTTTTGTATGAATCATTAATTTGTTCCTTTTTCTGCTAACTACTAATCCATCATATAAAAGTAACACTACTTGTTACTTAAAGCACTTGTTAAAGCACTTAACAAATAAAGGCTGTTTGTATTGTTTTCATATTTAGGTGACTTTTAATAAATCTCTATTCATGTATAGGTTTTTTCACTAGGTAAATAACAGCAGTGACATTGCTGAGAAATACTGTAAGTGTTCTTTTAACTATGAGAAGAAATTTCCCAACAGATTTCAAAAATGACTGCACCATTTTGCAATCACACCAGTAATGCATAAAATTCCATCTTCTCTGCTTTCTCACCAGGACTTGATATTGACAGTTATTTGGGTGTTTTTATTGTTGACTTTGGAGAGATATTTATATAACATACATAGTAGTCCTTTGTCAGATATATAATGTACAAATACTTTCCCACATTCTGTAGGCTTTCATACAGCAAAAGATTTTTAATTTTGAGGAAGTGTAACTCATCAGTTTCTCCTGTAAGAGACCATGCCTTGCTGTCAAGTCTAAGAACTCTTGTTTCTGTTTTTGTTTATTTGTTTATTTTACTTATTTTTTTCTAAAAGTGTTATGGTTTTGTATTTACATTTAAGTCTACCTAAACTTAATTTTTGTTATAAAATGAGATCTGGTTCAAGATTTCTTGCTTTATCTTTTTCTGCTTTTGTTTTTTTTGGGGGGGAAGAGCTGTGAATTTCAAATTGTATTATCAGTTTTTTAATTGAATTGTTTTTGTTTGTAAAAAATCAATTGAGCATATATGTGTATCTCTTTCTGAGTCTCCTATTCTATTCCACTTATATAAGTTTCCATTCCTCTATAATACATCTTTGCTATGCTCAGTCTTCTAATTTAAAATGGTGGTATATTTATCTAATTATTTAGCTTTTTTTTTTTTACTTCTAACATCAATCTTTTAAAATAATCAGTAAGCAGAGCCTATATATATTCAGGGTATATCTAAACATTTTATTATCTTTGGAGCATTTGTAAATGGTATTCATGATTGTATGGGGATTTTTAGTTTATATAAATGTGATTGATTTAGTATGCTAATGTTGTATCTTGTGATTTTGCTTAATTACATATAAGTTCTAGAAAGATTCATATTAATATTATTAATTTTACATTTTATAAGATTTTCTACATGGGCAGTCTTGCTGTGCTATCAGAAAATGTAGATAGTTTTATTTTCTCCTCTCAATCCTGTAATTCCCTTTTCTTGCCTTATTACAGTGGCTTCCACAGAATGTTAATTAGAAGTAGTAAGAATGCATTCTTGCTTGTTCTCTATTTTAGGAAAAAAACAGACAGTACTCATTTTACTTCAACCTACTGATGTTAAGTTTGAATTAAAGTGAATATACTGAGGGTGGCACATTTATTTTCTGTATTCAGGTTAGTGAATTCTGTTAGTCTGCCATGTAGTTTGCTGACTGTGTACTTTGAAATCACATCAAAGTAAATATAGTTCACTGTCTCTCCTCTGTCATCTCCATGCTACTCTTGAGTCCATCCAGTGAGTTTTTTTTATTTCAATTATTATATTTTTCAATTCTGTAATTTCTATGTGATTTTTTTTTAACAAATTCTATTTCTTTGCTGACATGTTTGTTGTTCCATTTGTTTCAAAAGAATTTGGAATTGACTGTTGAAATATTTTATAGCAGCTACTTTGAAATCCTTGTCAGATAATTCCAATGTTTTATTCATCTCAGTGTTAGCATGCATTGACTGTTTTTCTGATTTAAAGTATGGTTTTCTTGGCTCCTGTTATGGCAGGTGAAATTTGATCCCTGGTCCCTGAAGGTTCTGCTTGAGTGCAGAAGGATTTCCATAAGTCAGGCATGGGGTGTTTTCCTATTTGTGTGTGTATGTGTGTGAAGGTTAGGAATACCCAAGTGCCCATTTGTCTTTGAATAAAATAGGAGAGTCATTGGTTCTAAGGGATAAGGAATCTTCTCAGTGGTTCTCTTGCTGTAGCTGAGACACTCATTCCCTGAATTCAGGTTGTCTGGGTGCTGGATCAAATTTATGACCTGTAGGGGCAAAATACCTTATTAAAGTGAGTCACCTAGGTCTTCCCTTCAAATTCTTCCTGACTAACTATATCTTAGCAGAAAGAGGAATTTCATCATAATTTAAAATGAGAGTGGTTTCCCAGGCCATTTGAGTCTGTGATTACATGGTCAAGTGTAGGTGGCCCTCCCTCCTTGGTCAGGGAAACTGTAGACACCCTGCCACTATCTCTCCAATCCAAGGATCACAAACCAACTTACTTCTTCTTATCACCTTTTAGAGTTCTCCTTTGTATGTACTTTTTGTCATTTCTAGGGTATATAGTTGTACTTAGGGAATTGGAACAGGTAAAAAGAATATAGGTTGTTTTGTCCAAACTGTGTTTCCCCATGTAATAATGTTCATTCACCTCTATGCATTCTTTAAAATTTTCTTGAGACTTCCTGCTTGACCAAAAAATTATTTAAAAGTATGTTGGTTAATTTCCATGTGTTGAGATTTTCCTGCTATCTTTCTGCTATTGAGTTTTAGTTTGATTTTATTATTTTCATGGAACATACTGTGTAATTTTATTCTCTTAAAAAGGTCAATTTTTTTTTTTTTTTTTTGCTGCTCAACATATGGTATGTCTTGG
>NW_003852454.1:9202151-9212305 GCF_000181295.1 Otolemur garnettii | reverse complement strand
AGTGGTTGGATAAAGACTAGTGCCAAAACATGGTTGAAAACCAGATATTCATCAGAAAAAGCTACTGGTGTCTGTTTGGTGGTCCAGGGCTGGTGTTATCCACTACAGCATCATGAAACCTGGTTAGTGACTTATAGCAGGTGTTTACTGCAACGAGTTGAATGAAGTGATGGGGATGCTTGTGATCAAGCAGCCAAGATTGGTCAATGCAGACAAGCCAACCCTCTTGCAAGACAACACTCAACCATGTGTTGCACAAACAGTTCTGCTCAACCTAGAGAAATGACTTGGAACTCATCCAGCATACCCACCAGACTTTGTATCAGCTGACTACCACTTCTTCTAGGCTTTGGACCACTTTCTGCAAGAAAATTATTCGATTCTAAACAAGGTCTGGATATTGTTACAACTTTAATTTGATGCCATTTACACTGGCTTCAAGTGTTCTGAAGGTGTGCTCAGGATGTTCCCTTCAACAACATCGCTGTTCGTATTTTTAAGCCACCAATTTTTCGAACCATGAAAGAAATACTCTCTTTACACTTTCAAGTTCACCTTTGTGCTGCTGAATTACTTGGCAGTTTTCTTTGTTTTGAAGTTCTTCCCACAAGTTTGTGAATCGTGAGAGAACTATTTTAGACCTTCACCCTAGTCTATTAAGAGAGAGACCTCATTAACCTTTGGAAAGGTCCTAAATTTCTTGGAGAAGTTTCTTTTCCTTCAACTCTGCTCTTTGCTTAGACAGTAGTAGCTGAAAAACAAGATTTTCACAATGATTTTCTTAACAACTCTCTTTACCTGCCCCCCCCCCCCCGATTAACATACATGCTTCCTACCGGTGCTGTGTGTGTGAATTACAATATGGAAGAGACATGCCCAGCAGCTGGGGCACCTTAGGATATTAACCTGTCATGGGAGTATTAATGCAGTGCTTTAGAGTAAAAATTTTATTGGTTCCCTTTTAATTTATTTATGAAAATTTTCATATTATGTTCACGTGGTCTACATAAATGAGAGCAGTAATAAGTCTCTGTCTTAGTAAAGATTTTATTTTTCTGGACTTTAGTCTTTGGAGTTTCTTTATGTTCTTAACTATACAATGGAATTTAAAAAAATCTGTTTTACACCTTATCCATCTGAGTTTACATGTTGAAATGAACATATTGGTCTTTGCAAATTTCTACATCCAAAGAAGATTTCTGGCCATTACACTATGTAGACTTATTTATGAACCAATTGCCTCTTACAAAACTCTAAACTCTTTGAGGTAGGGGACAGTGTGTTTTCCACTTTGTGTGTCAGCATTAACAGAGGGAAGAAATTGAGAAGAGAAGGGAAGAAATTGAGAAGAGAAGGAGTAAATGCTTCACAAGTATGTGATGGAATGTATAGATAAGCTCCACCCTTAGACAAGTTCCTACAAAAGCCGAATACTATAGTCTCAAAAAGCTTTTGTTCACATTCATTAAGAATGCTTTGTAAAAACTCTAATTCTTTGAGAACATGCAAAATTAATGCAAATTTAAAGGAATAGGTTTGGACTAGTCTCATAGTTGGACACTTTCATCTATGTCAGCCAACGTCAGCATACATTTTTAAAGTAAATAATTCCCTAAAAATTACTTGCCTTAATAAACCCCTCCATCCTAATATCTATTAATGTTCTTGTGTAAGTGGTCCCCTCCCAGTAAGGGAATATAATCTCTTCCTGTAATGTTCTCAGAGGAGAAGGAGAATATTAACACCTCATAGCATCTCCTCATTATAAATTAAATAAATGTGAATATCTGAAACTTAGACTAATGTGCCGAAAAATAGGAAAGTTGAGACTACCTCGATAATCATGCTACTTCTCTGGAACTAGATCAGAAAAACCAGTGCTGGAAAATGATGTAATTTTCATCAGGTGCATAAAGAGTTGACTGATGATAGGACGTTTTTGTTTGTTTTTCATTCTCTAAATAAAAGGAAAAAAATATTGTGATGAACCAGAGCTGTAGTAAATCCTACAAATCATTTTTTTCCTTTCTTGTGTGATACCTATGCGATAATAGGCATAGGTCTAGCAAACACCAAAGAAAACCATTTTGGTAAATATATAATCTTTCCTTTTGCCACTTGAATCTGAACAAATTCCAAAATTGCTTTTTACATTGACAATAATGCCCAGGTGTAGTAACTATAGAATATCCTGATGAGGAAGTAAATCAAGGCGTTTTCTTTTCATTTTTGAGATAAAAATGTGCTCGGCTTTAGTTGTAATTCTAGTAATGAAAAAAATCCTTCTTTGGTGAGCAAATAACGATGATCTCCAGGTGTCAGATTATCCTTAAATCTATTTCCTTGTACCATTTAACAGCAAGATTCACCTGCCACCAACTCATATACATTACTTGAACTTCAGCCAATTATACCCTGCTGCATCTGACAATATGAGACCACTGAGACCAAAATGAGCCAGCTGTCTACCCAAGGTAGTCTGGTCTGTCTGAACGAGCTAGGGAGAGAGTCCAGGGTCATTCCTTTGGGGAGAAGTGACAACTGCAATTGAAGATACCAGGAACTGAGACAGACATATAAAAGATAAAGACCATGAGAAAACTTGTCCAGAATAAAAGTCTCTAAAAAATGTAGCAAAGAAAACACACATGCCCCTTTATTTTTGATAAAATTCAAATTCAGTTCAGGGGTCTCTTCTTACCCAAGTTTCATGTTCCAAATTTCTCACAGTCTATCTCAGTCTGAAATAGTAAATAATAAACTTTAAAAATAAACAGTTCCTAATTTTAAACTGTGCACAACTCTGAGTAGCTTAATGAAATCTTGTGCCATCCAGCTTTGCCTCTCCTGGGATGGGAACCATCCTTCAGCCCGGATATCCATGGTGTGTAGTAGTGACTTAATACACATGTCTGCAATCAGGTCAACTGCCAAGAATCAGAGGGCTTGTCTTCTAGTCACCCTTATTTTATTCTTACAACAGTTGTCATAATTGTTTTCATTATTAATCTTTACTGTTCATCTCTCACATATCTAATTTATAAATTAGACTGTATTTTAGGTATGCATATATAAGAAAAAATACATTTTAAATAGGGATAGGTATTATCCTCAGTTTCAGGCATCTGCTAGGGGTCTTGCCACTGTCCCTGCAAATAAGAAGTATAGCTGTATAACAAATGAGCCTTTTATTATCTGCTTTCCTCCTTCACTTCATCCCCTATCACAAATCCATAAATGATGTCTGAACACTCACAACTCCATGGTTAACGCCTTCTGTTCTATTTAACCATTCTCACGCTGCGGATGAGAAGTGCTGCACAACTACGGTGCTATGCAGGTCTGTGGCCTGTGGGTCAGATGACACTCAGTTTAGAGTGGGCAATCAGCTCACGATATCTTGGCAGCCCTTATTTCAGTGTTTAGTATCCCCTGACATTTCAAGCACCGCTGGTTCTGTCAGACCAAGTGGCCCGTGTGGCAGAGCAGCTTGCCTGGCAGCTGGGCCTCCTGCAGCTCCAGGTACCCCTATAAACTCGCTGCTTTCTGTGCCACTTGGTAAAGAGGCCAGAGTAGCCCAAGGAGAAAGGCATGTATTTTGCCTCCTGTATTCCAAGACTTTCAATAGGCATTAATTACCTTATTTGTGCTGCAGGAAGGGCCAGGTGCAGTAACACACCTTGCATCTTAGAACGAATACCTCTACATGCCCCACACCACTAGAAATTTCACTGAGGTCAAAGGCCTTTAGTCTTCAGTTAGATTTATTTTCCACCTT
Source organism: Otolemur garnettii (assembly GCF_000181295.1). NCBI lineage: Eukaryota > Metazoa > Chordata > Mammalia > Primates > Galagidae > Otolemur > Otolemur garnettii. The sequence continues at coordinate 9,208,527 of NW_003852454.1, read as the reverse complement.
CTGATGCACAATATGTCATCATTAAGTCTATCGTCATCGCTACTTTTTCCTCAGAGTCTAATCAGGTTAGTGTCCTCAAAGTAATACCATCAATGTGATATCTTGCAGAAGTGAAAACTGATCAGGATCCCGGATGAAAGAAAAATTATAAAGCTAGAAAGTTGATACATCTCTGAGGTAAAAAAAAAAAAAGAAAAAAAAAAGGAAAGGTGCATTGCCAGCTTTGCCAGATAGAAGCAAACTGTTTCTTGTGGTCTTTATTAACAACAACTGAGAAATAAGCATTTGCCAGATCAGTAGCTGAGAAAGGACACAAAGGGACACTGAGAAGGGCCTGGGGGGATTGGGGAGGAAAACTGGCCTGCAGAACTAGCAAGTCCGGAGGCCCAATAGGAATATGGATATGAAGTAGCCTAGGTAACCAGTGACCAACAGAAAAGGGCAATACTGCCTGGAGGTATAGAGGAGCCAATGAAAAACTTGCAGCCAATTTGAAAGGAGCAAAGTATTCATAGCCCTGTAGACCTTTCTGTCTCTGTCTCTCTCTCACCTTTTTTCCTTTTTGAGAGGGACCCACTCTAATTCTCTTTAGAAATGTCTAAACTTTCCCTTTGTGCTTCCTAAATAAAATCTCTCTTTGTTACTTCTTTCATTTTCCTAAATAAAATCTGTCTTCATTACCCTGAAATTTGTGTAGGTGACTTTTCCTCTCTATCCACTGACTGTGCTATTATCCACTCACTTTTGCTTTCAGTTACTTCTGTGCCTTGGTTGAATTTTCTAGCTCAGTTGTACTCGAACCAGGTCAACTGGGTTTGGGGAAGCAGGACCTCTGAACCTTAACAATGGCTATACTACATATAGCAAGTATCAGGGGTATGTGAATTTGCCCAAACCCTGAAACTACTTGTGGCACAGCAGTTGAAATTGGAGTCACTATCTGGTTATACTCACAATAACTCACATTCATTCTCCAAAATTCATCTGGATTCTGTAATGACAAATGGGAGTGATGAATAAGGGTATAATGGGAATCTCCACCTCTGCATTTTTCAAGTCCTTGATGGTGGTACTCATCTTTGCAACCTCTTTAGGAATGCCGCATTATTTTGGGTTTCCTACTTTCCCATGCAGAGGCAGTTTTAAAGGCTTCACTTTACTTTTCTTATCCTAATAGCTCTTGTTCCAGAGGTTGGGGAACAAATGTGAGGATTCTTCCCATTGCTGAGTATGTCGGTTTCTATTTTACATTCAGAAACTGGAAAACCACTACAAGAGGGGTTCAGGGACCCACTGGGCCACCATGAGATGGACTTGAGCTAAAATTCTATTGATGATTCAAGCTCCTTAAGCCTCTAGTCAGATGGAGTAAGAGCCATTGGCAAAGACTGTATTTCCTATGGCTATAATTCATGAGTGTGGGTATCAAAGGGTGCAAATGGAAATGGCACTGCCCCTAGTGAACCAGTAGCAAAATGTTTGCTTTCTGCAGCCACGACCTCAAGCTCTGTTGGCCTAGAGGTCTTGATTCCCAAAGGAGAAATGCCTCCATCAGGAGACACAACAATGAATCCTTTGAGCTATAAGTTATGACTGCCACTCTGCCTCTGTCAGCTTTTTAAGTCTCCACATGTACAGATTTAAAAAAGAAAAAAAAAAAAGAGAGAGCTACTCCACTGGCTGAGATGGTTGACCCTGACAACCAAGGGTAAATTGGACTTCTGCTCCACAATGAAGATAAAGAAGAATATGACCAGCATACAAGAAATTTCTTATGTGCCTGTTGGTATCACCATGCCCTGGGTTTAAACTTTGGCCATCCTATCTACCTACAACCACTAATATCCTAAATCCTTCAGGAATGAAGGTTTGGGCCACTCTACCAGGTAAAGAATGTGACTAGCTGATGTGTTTGTTAAGTTCACAGTGTAGACAAGCATGCTTAAACCCTCTCATATAATGATATTTATCACATTGTAATGATATAAAAAGGCCCTCAGCAGATGTGACCATTGAATTTTGACTTTACAGCCTCCAGAACTATTAAGAAATTGTTTCTTTTTAATTAAAAACAAAAGATCAAAGGAAAAATGGACAGAATGGATAGTGGAAGTATGTAGCTATAAATATCAGCTTCAGCCACATGATTAATTAGAGCAACGAAGACTAAAATTTTCATGAGTATTATATTTTTATGAGTATGGATGTAGGTGTATATATAGAATGAGATATAGCAAATATCTCATTCTTCTTTTCTTCATGTAACATAGCATGAACTAATTTCATAGCATAATGTTTAAATATTGCTGACTTTAAATCACAGTCTTAAGTTACAAGATACCTAGGAGAAGAGTAAATGTCACCCAAGTACTTTGCATCCTTTTCTTGGGGAAAAAGATTATGTATTTACAGTTGTATTATGAATAGTTGTGTCATGTTGAGCAGAAGAATGAACTTGTATTTGTCTTTATATGAAGATTAAATATACTTTTAAGATGCGTAGGGGCACCAAATTGACAAGAAGCAGCCTTGTAATGGTGAATTTTATGTGTCAACATGGCTGAGTCATGGCACCCAAATATAGTTAAACACTGTTCTAGATGTTTCTGTGAGTGTGTTTTGGATGATACTAACATTTAAATTGGTGGACTATGAATAAAGCGGATTTCCCTTCATAATGTGGGTGAGTTTCATTCAATCAGCTGAAGGCCTGAAGAGACTGACCTTCCCCAAGCATAAGGAAATTCTTCCAGTAGAAATCTATAGATTTGAATTACAGTATCAGCCCCTTTCTGTGCCTATAGCCTTCACATTGGCACTTTTTTTAGGTAGCCTACATTGGCACTTTTTTTAGGTATCCTACAGGTCAGCCCACACTGCAGAATTTGAATTTGCCATCTTCTGTTAATTGTATGAACTGGGAGCCAATTTCTCTTAGAATGGATATCCTCTCTCTCTCTCTCTGTCTCTCTCTCTCTGTCTCTCTCTCTCTCTGTCTGTCTCTTTCTCTCTCACACATATACACACACACACACACACACACACACACATCTGGTTGGTTCTGTTTCTCTGGAGGACCCTGACTAATACAGGCATCACATCTACATCTGAGAAAGCCTTCGTGAATGAAGCAATAAATACAATAATTTCAAAAGCTGGCCGCTTATAAGGTTCAGCTCACAGAAGTTTCCTAAAGAATATATGGTTAATAGTATATATTAGAACTTTTCTGATGAAAAGAGTTTTCCTTTTTGATTTGATTTAGTAAAAAAAATGAAATCACTGTGAGTAATCATAATGATATAGTTACAAACCCCATTTTATCTCCTCCTTAGGTAAACACTAGATGCTTATTTTACCAATGTAGCTGTTTTAATGAGACATAATGGGCTTTCCATAGTCCATATTCAGGGATATTGTAAAAAGAAGTTAAGCTTTGTCATCATTTATTCTGAACAATGTTCATCATATTTTGTAATGTTGGTACGTTTTTTAAAAGTGAGGAGATGGTGCTACCATGTGTCTCCTCAATAATAGTTTGATTGATATTGATTAACTTGGACACCAGACTCCTGAACAGATAAGAGTAGTTTGTTTTTAGCCAGGCATTGTGGCAGGTGCCTGTAGACCTAGCTACTTAGAAGGCTGAGGCAAGAGAATCCCTTAAGCCCAAGAGTTTGAGGTTACTGTGAGCTGTGACATCATATCACTCTACCCAGGGCAACATAGTTTAAGACTCTATCTCCAAAAAAAAGAGAGTAGTTTGTTTTTAGGAAATGCCAAAAATTTTCCCATTAATCCCAGGCACAGACAGACCCATACTATCTATCTCTTGCCAAAATTAAATATAAATAATTTCCCACATTTTCCTTCAGTGCATTAATTATGTATCTAATAAAATGAAGAGAAAAGAGAAATATAATACTTAAGATCTGAGGGGCAATTTATATTTATGTTATAATTTTTACTTTAATGTAGAAAACTACAGTGGATTGAATGTGTATCCCGCATGTTTTACTTCAATGTAGAAAACTGCCATGGACTGAACGTGTACCCCCCAAATTCATATGTTATAATTTTATTGCCCAAAGCTATGGTATCAGGGGTTGCAGTCTTTGAGAGATAATTAGGTTTAGATAAAGTTATGAAAGTAGAGTGCTTTTGATGGGGTTACTACCCTTATGAAAGGGACCCCAGGGAGTTCTCATAGCTTATTTTCACTGTATCTGGACATAAGGAGAAGCTAACAGTATGCAGTTTGAAAAAGAATCCTTGGCTCGGCGCCTGTGGCTCAAGCGACTAAGGTGCCAGCCACATACACCTAAGGTGGTGGGTTCGAATCCCCAGCCCGGGCCCGCCAAACAACAATGATGGCTGCAACCAAAAAATGGCCAGGTGTTGTGGAGGATGCCTGTAGTTCCAGCTACTTGGGAGGCTGAGGCAGGAGACTCGCTTGAGCCCAGGAGTTGGAGGTTGCTGTGAGCGTGATGCCATGGCACTCTACCCAGGGGGGATAGCTTGAGGCTCCTTCTCAAAAAAAAAAAAAAAAGAAAAGAAAAGAAAAGAAAAAGAATCCTTATTAGAATCAAATCATGGGGCTTCCTGCTCTCGGAATTTCAGCCTCTAGAACTGTCAGAAAGAAATCCTTATTTATAAGCCATCCAGTGTATGGTAATTTGTTATATCAACCTGAACTAAGACATATATGTTTTAGGTTTTGTAAATTTTTTACAGAAAAATATTTTCTAATGCCTTTATGCTTTTAAAAGTTATAGTAGAAAGATTATGGAATTAAAGTCCTTCAAACTGGATTGAAATTTCTGCTCTAATTATTGCTGGCAGTGTGAATTTAGCTGATTTAGTTTTTAATTTTTAACTGTCAAGTATTGATTACACCAATATATCAGGGATTTGAGGTTATTGGATGAGTTGACATATGTGAAACAACCAATGGCAATGTTTCCATCACTGCCAAGAAACGGGTGCCAAGAACAAACTCAATGCAAAGAGACCTACTGGGAGTGGGAGAGGAGTATGGGGGGAAGGGAGAGACTTTTCAGCTAGATCAGGCATGAACCTGGATGAAGAGACAAGGAAAGATGATTGATGAGGAAGAATTAGAATTGCAGCACAGTTACAAGAAAGGTAGAATTGGGTTAATGTTTGAGCCAAAGATTCCCACTTGTCAAGTCCTGTGTCTCCCCTGAGTCTGTATTAGCAACTACACTAGACTCAGTTCCTTAGGGGCGTCAAGAAGGGTGGGCTCTGTGTGAATAAGGTGGGCTCTGTGTGAATAAGGTGATAGATCCTGAGAGACCTCCGTTAGCTGTGCTCCTCAGAGCAGGCGATCTCACTATTAGAGCCACAGCAACATACAGAGTTAACAAACATTGCTAAATGTTTGTTTCCAGACTTTTCTGAATTTTTTTCATAGTTTATAAGGTAAATCTCTCTCTCTTTCCCTCTCTGACTATGTGTGTGTTTACATGCATGCACATATCCTTATACCAAGCTCTCTCTTCTTTTCTCTCTTCCCCTTTATCTCTCCTCATTTTAATAATTTTCTCTGATACTTTCCAATTTCTCAGTGTTTAGAGAGAGAAAATATTCTGAGTAATTTATTTTAATATTCCTTGTATGATCTAATTTTGGGGGGAAATGACAAAGAGGAATGCAGGTTTCTTAAGAACTGTAAGTCAAATCATTGCTACTCTGCTGAGGCATTGCCCCAAGTCCACAAATAGATTTAGCTCCACCTAGTATGTTTATATATCTATTTGACTCCCCTATGCTTCTTCCCCACCTTGCTCTAACAGAACTAACACTACTGGGAAATGACAATACTCAAGCAATGCTCAAGTTCCCATGTACAGTGTGGCAGAAGCACCCAGATGTACTGGGCTTGAATTCACAAAGAAATGATATGAGATTTCCATCTTCTTAGCCCATTATGTGGATCTTGATCACTGTCATCATAGGCACTTTGGACATGTGGTGATATCCTATCCTCCAGTTTAACTAGGCATGTCATCTTCATTTTAACTATTTCTAAATTTAAATTCATGTTCATATTTTTTGCATTATCCCTTGCTGACCCTACCACTCTATTTTCTCCTCTCTACTCATATACACAATTGACCATTGATTAGGCTTTTTCAGCTGGAATAATTTAATACCTCCTTCAGGATATGACTTTTATTGCTTCCCGGCCCCCATCTTGTCTTGTTGTTTCTCTTCTCTTGCCTTTTCTTTTTTTATTTCTTTATTTCTCTCTTTTCTTCTCTCCTCTCATCTCCCCCCTCCTCTCTCTCCTCTCCTTCTCTTCTCTTCTCTTCTCTTCTCTTCTCTTCTCTTCTCTTCTCTTCTCTTCTCTTCT
>NW_003852454.1:9191988-9202131 GCF_000181295.1 Otolemur garnettii | reverse complement strand
TTCATTTCTTTCCATTTTTTCTGCCTCCATGGACTACAGGCTCTGGCAAGAAACACTGCCCTTGTTCTTCATGCACTTCTTTATGCATCTCCATATCCTATTCAGTCTCTACTGCACACATAATTGTGTTGGACATTTCTAATCTTTAGGCCAGGTCACTAAGCCATCCATAAGATACTCAGGGGAAGCTGTGTAGCACAGTACCGCCAAGCCCAGATTCATGCAGATAGACCATAGTTTAAATGCTAGGTCTTCCTTTGGTTTGATATGCAAACTTGAAGGACATCTAACATATCTAAAACAACTTTTCAAAATGGAAAAGTAGAGTCACTCACTCAGAGGTTTGCTATCAGGATGAAATGAGTATCTACATTAAAAATATGTACATAAATAAAGTCTGTCTGCAAAGTATCCAGCCATATATATATCTCTATTTTATATGGCTGGTACTTTCTCAACAGCCCTCACATATACACATACAAACATATGTATAGTAGCTAATAGTATTAATGGGACATATTCTAAACTTCTGTTTATCTATTTATATTATCATTTGAAATATACAAGAATACAATAATATTTGACAATGTTTACCTGGTTCATTTCAATGACTTTTTTTTCTATATATACCATTGCATTCATTATTTCTATGAGCTGTGGTTTTAACATTTACAAGCATTGAAATTAACAGTATCTATATACTGTGGATAAAGTATATGCTAGATCGAGTATAAAATACAAATATGTGTAAATATGATATTTACATTAAAGAAATTATTATAATGTAATTAGAAGGACACAATTTAAACAAATTAAAATGCCACAAAAGTATAATGATTCACCTGTAGAAGTTTGACAAATAAGTATAATGACATCAAAGGCTAGTGAATTTATTACAAAAGAGGTACTCAAAGAAGGCTTCATTAACCTATGATTAGCTAGAGCTCTCTTGCGAAATGCTTTGGAATTTTGAAAGCTGGATCTTAAAAATAGCTGTTATTAAAAACTAAATTATATACTTTAAATTAAATAAATTTCAAAGAATGATAGTGCTTCATACTTACCACTTCCCAATTATTTTACTGGATTTCAATACTCTTTATTTTTTCAGGTTGCATATGTGTATTATATCTATATGGTAGATATACTATACTATATATAATTCTGTGTTACTGTGTTATCATTTCCCACCCCCATAAATGGTGGGGGTATTTATACTGTGGAAGTTGGCAAACGATACGAAAAGGAGCTTCAATTATTATTTTGTTCATTGTCTGGATTTAAATTCATGAGAAAATTTTATTAGTGGAAAATATCTTAAAATATCTTTGAATCTAGCACTGAAACTGAAAATGGCTGCAGTTTAACAAATAAAATCCAATAAAAAATCAACAAAAGTAGACAATAGAAAAACTGATTAGAGCAAATATTGTTTTATAAAAAGATCAACATAACATGCAAAACTTTAGGCTGGACAGAAAAAAAGAGAGAAGCTCAAATTACAGACATAAAAAATGAAAGAGTGGATATCCTTACCTACCTTAGGTAAATAAACAGTATTTTAATAAAATACTAGGTGCAAATGAAAAGTTTTTAAAAACTGGAGAGATGAGATAGACATATTTCTAAAAATACAGAAACTAACATAACTGACTCAAAAAGTAATAGAAAATTTGAGGGAACTATAATAAATAAAAAATAGCATCAACAATTAGAATAATAAAACAAACAAACAAAAGAACAAATTGATACCTGTGCCCAAATGGTCTCATTGGTGAATTTTTTTCTAACAATTAAAGGAGAATTAATACCAGCTCTTAGCAAACTCTTCACCTACCCCATCCCTCAAAAAAAGGAAGGAACACTTTCCAACTCAACATAAGAGGTCAGTATTACACTGACCCCCAAACCCAACAAAGACAAAGATAATGCAGGAAATGAAAACTACAGACTAATATCTCTTATGACTATTGATGCAAAACCCACAACAAAATACTAGGAAAGCAAATTCAGTGACATATAAAAAGATTATGCTGTATGACCAAGTGGGATTTTCCCAGTAATGCAATCTTGGTTTGATATCTGAAAATCAATTGATGTAATACACTACACCAATAGAATAAGGGAGAAAAACAATGTAACTATCTCAATTGTTGTGGCAAAAGCATTTGGTAAAATCCAATCCTCTTAACAGTAAATAATAAAATTAAAACAGACACACACACACAATTAACAACAATGGCAAATTGAATACTTGCTCACTTTGATCAAGAAAAAGAGAAACGTACTCACAGAAACACATCCCATTATATAGGAAATTATATTCAGAATTAGTCGCAGATTGAAATAAAAAAGGGATCTAGTTTGTTAAAGACTATGTAAAACTATCTCTATTCTCAGAAATATGATTTTGTATGTTTGAAATCCTAAGCAATCACTTCAAAAAGTTCTTAGGAGTTCGGTAATTTTGGAGGATATATGTACAAAGTAAATAAACAAAAATCATTGTGTTTCTACACACTTACAATGATTAACACAAAAATGAAACACTGATGGACAGCTGGGCTGTTTTCATCTTGGAGCTATATTGAATAATGTTGCTTTGAAAATATGTGTACAAATTTTCGTGGCTATTTTTTTCATGCTTCTGGGTATAAAACTAGTAGAGATATTGCTGGATCATTAATGACTTCGCTCTTAGGAACTTGAATTCTGTGAATCAAATTATTTTAAGGAAGCCTTCTTTACAAAGAAGAAAGGCTTTATACATACATTGTCTGGCATAGTATTATCAGGTAACTGTGGCAGTGTTAATTCATGTTAATGTATTTGAATGCCAGGCATCAGTCACTAAAGGGTGCAATGCTACATAAAGAGCTAACATTTAAAACTTTATGTACTGCCTTGGAAAACCCTCTGTTGAATGACTTTAGTATCCTGAGCCCTCTTAAAACCTCTGTATTTAAATGGTAAACTGAACTAGCACTTTCTCTCTCAGTGGATGATCTGAGAGCACTTACAGTTGTCATTTATTAGGCATAAGACTCATACTTGCAAATAAATACAAATTTTGTAAAACTAACCTTATGTTAATCATTAAAGCAAACATACTTACAATTATTCAATTCTGAATCTCTGCTATGTAGTAATGGAAACATATTATTTTTAAATGTGGTTTCTTAACCCCAATTCAGCTCCTTTGAAGTGCTCAGTTTTTCTGATGCCTACTGTAAGGAGAAGAAGAAAAAATAAAAGAAAACTAATTTTTATTAAAGAATGTGTAGGTCTGTTATAACTTGAGTTAATTCTAAGTGCATTGTCTATGTCATTACATTTCATGATATAAAATGAGAACTAATGTTTCAACCAATGATCTGAATATCCTACACTATTTTCAGTTGTCAAAGAAGACACTGATCATATTTTATCAACTATCTCTACTAATTACAAAGGAGAGATAAAATTAGGTATGCTAATAACATATCAAGTGAATGGAAATTCTTTAGAAGATTACACTTCAATTAGAATATTTTCTGGCTCAGAACTATATTTCTATTGAGTTCTCTAGACATTTCAGGGTTAATGACATTAAATGTATCTAATACCGTATATATAAAACATCCAAATAATTGAAAGTAATATGAGAACAAAGGGTAGTGTGGTAGGGATATTGAGTGATGCATTAGAAATGGTGGTTATTTTTATTATGCTTAAGAACTACTTAGTGCCTGGGTAAGAGGGTCCATTGAGGTTGCTTACAAAGATGTTTTCTTAGTAGTGACTCTTGATGGGTAATTCAAAGCCTTTACCCTAGATAAAAAGTCAGCCAGAGTAAAGATAGTATTAGGGGTATAAAATACCATTTTATTTTGTGCATAGAGAAAAGCACAGACTGGGATCTTGAGAACAAGATAGTATTGTATGTACATGCTAAGTGAAAAGTGACTAGGAAAATGATTATACATGTTCAATAACACAAAAACTTTCATGAAGTGAATAATACACAATTAAGAATTTATGCTTTCTCTTTACCCCTTTTGATGTTCTTTATATCCTAGAATCTTTTAACTGGTTTTCTACTTATTATGGCATCAGACTTTCAGAATCTTGTGAGAATAATGCTTCTTCCTTTTGCTGGTACTGTCACTCTTTCTATGATCAGAGAAAACTGTTAAAAATAGATAAATAAAGTAATGTAAGAGAAAACCAAGCTGACAGTTTGCCCAAAAATATCTCCCCACCCACTTTTCCATCTGGCATTATTTTGAATCTTAGAGCCTAGTCAGTTTTCCAGATATGTAGATATCTTGTTAGGAGTAAAACATGACATTTGATGTAGAGAATTTGGTTCATCTTGTGGATGGGCCCCAAATTTTGTACTTATTAATATCTACCTCTTATATGTCCTCTATCTTAACAAATTATATACATAAATATATAAATGAAAATAATTCTTAAAATTACTAATTTAGTTTAGACAAATATTTCTTTGCTAATGGAATACAATGTATTTCTAATTTCATTGATTAAATTAAGAACTGCCTTCATAGATAGATACATATACATAGATGATAGATGAACAGATAGAGATAGGTAATAAATAGATATCTGACAGAAAAGCATGTCAAAGTATTAATCTACATGATATCCCATTCATAAAGTTCCTTCCCATGTACCTAGTGGTTTTCCTTTTTATCATCCCACAAAGCTAAATATGAATTAGTCAATGATTTGACCATATAAGAACCAGGAAATCATTAACATGTATTTCAACATAGCCCTTAAAATTCTTTGATCTAAGAAATGACCAACATTTGGACACAATTCTGAGAAATTTTTTTTAATTATCCTCCAACTCAATACAAACTGGCAGGAAGAGTTTGAGAGAGAAATAGGGCGACCACTCTGTTTGCAGCTTCACATGCAGGAGCATGCAAAACTTTAGTCCATTGGAAGCACCTGTGAACTGTGTGAAGTTTGGCATCCAATTCTTCTTCTGGGCACTATTTGTTGAGGGCACAAGGCAACAGTACTAGCCCAACCATTTGGAGATCTTACGGAAGAGAATGAGGCTCTGCTGTTATCCAAGTCCCATCCCCAGTGGACCAACTCCCTACTTAAACTCTCTCATAACAGAAAATTAGTCTTTAACACCTGTAAGGTCAAGTAATAAAGCAATGAAAGACCCTCTGCTCCATACAACCAAAGTAGGACTCAGCCACATGCTGGAGCTCTGGAATGGATGCAGGATATTGGTGGACTGACCTATTCTACCATGCTTACAAATCAGTGGCACAAAGACCTTCAGAATTAGGAAATCCAATCTCTTTCAGATTTGCTATGTAGCCTGGTCATTTGAACTATAATTTTCTCACTTTTCTGAAGTACTATCTTGGGTACATTTATTATTTTTCAAACTGTAATAATGAAAGAGGGTGATAAACCCATGGTTCAAGGTCCTCTAGGTCATGTTTTAACTAACTACTTTTCAGTAAGTCTTCACTTTTTAAGCTGTTTATTGTAAAGTGTATGATTTACTCATAAGATTACTAAAATAGGTTTAAAAAACAGTTTTAAAATCTGTTTCTAGGATGTCTGTTATAGGTGCTCCCAGGAGATGTCTGAGGGTTGTGTGCTACAGTGAAGATGAGACTCAGAAAGACCCTGCTCCCAATTTGCCCCAGTCCCTGCTTTCTTCCTACCCACTCTGGAGATTCCAAATAAGATTATATATGAAAAAGTTTCATTGATTATATTTCATTCTAATCAATGTCAGGAACCATAGTATATGGAAGTACTTTATTAATCAGAGAACACTGTGAAAATTTGAGAAAATAATTTTCTTTTGGATTTCGCTATAAAATGGGAATAACAGTCTCACAAATCATCATAAGAGAATTAATGGATGAGATGAAATAATGTGTTCAAGGGTTTTGAAAAGGTAAAAGCATCATATAAATATAATGGCTTATTAACTATGTTTTCTAGGCCCATTTATGGGTCACTAAGTGCTACAATTGGATGTCTTGGGATTACTTATAGTAATGCTTTTGAAATGCTTAGAATTTTTGTTTATTTTATTTACTTACAGATGCTACATCTCTGAATTTTTAATGTTCATGATACTTAATTTAATTGAAGTACCAAAGCTAAGTCTCTATACACAAATGTGCAATTAAAGGCCTATGTGTATATATATATGCTTAATATTTTATATGTAAATGTATGTATTTATCTATGTATACATGTAATTTTCAAATTCCCAAAACTCATTGCAATGCTATGCTAACTAGAGCTTTGAACTTTGAAGAAAAGCCCTTTGTGGTTGACTTGATTGTATAATGAGGCCAACATCAAGTATTTTCGTCCTTAGAGATTTGTTAGATCTTTCACACTGTATGTTTGTAGACATGATCATATCCAAAAGTACATTCTGCTGTCTCTAAATACTGATCAATGAACCCAAGCCCACAAACAGAAGAGGTGAGAGACTATAGCTTCCCAGATATGATCCATTCATGTTTGGCAAATGTTTAAAAAAAACTCACATGGCCATAAGTGCTTCTGTATATCAACTCTTCATATAAAATGAACACATTAAAATGTAAAACTCCCACAATGCTATAATTATGTTTCCAGAGTAGGGGAGGACTAATTAACTTGATAACAGACAATATAACAACACAGTGTCAAAAGGACATAATCCATACAAGGAAATTTTAACATTTGATTCACTAAACAAATGCCAACTACTAATGTTATTGCAACATAATCATTTTCTAGTATATACTTTGGATAATAAGGCCAGAATTGAAATAATTTATTAAAAATCCTTATACTTTTATTAAACAATTCATTTTGAGACTACTTATCAATATCCAATATTGCATATCTATAATGCTAAATGTTATCTAAGGTATTCTTTTTTTTTTTTGCAGTTATTGGCCGGGGCTGGGTTTGAACCTGCCACCTCCAGCATATGGAGCTGGTGCCCTACTCCTTTGAGCCACAGGTGCCACCCTAAAGTATTCTTTTCAAGAGTTGAATGTGCTACTCAGTACCTGAATTCATCTTCCAACTACAAACAGTCAGACACTACATACGAGTCATTCTTTGGCCTTTAATATAATTCGTTAATCAATAGGGATGCTTTTGAGATAATTTTGGTGATACTGTTAATAAATAACTCCAGTCCATCAGACTTAACTGGGAGTGTCCTGGGCAAGTTAAGGTCTGTCATTTGCCTAGTTACAGCAAAAACTTTCTAGAGTTCACCGCTGTATTCCCTTTAAAGTTCGCCTTGTTACTAACACAATGATCTGGCTAAGCAAGAGGTGCTTTTATGGCAAGCATTGGCAATATACAAATAAAAAACTAGCCTTGGGAATGCAGGACTGAACTGCTCAGGGGATGGATGAGTAATTTTTGAACTTCCTGGGACTTCCTGGGAAGTGTTGCCTAGTCCCCACTACTGACTTAGAGACATGGCAACCAACCCAACCAATGTGTTTCCTCTTCATTCAGATTCTTTCCATTCTCAGTTATTTCATCTGTTTGAGGGTGTATAGAACAAACTTCCTGAATTCCAGAACCCTAAAATAGGGTTGGGATGCTTGGGGCATCCTATCAACAGAAGGACAATATGTCTCCTTAGTGTAAGACAAGAAGTGGTTTGTAGAAGGCACAAAAATAGGGTTTCCCAAGCTAAATTAGGGCTATGTCAAGCAGACTAAATGTCCATACTGGTGAATCTGGCCCTACATCTAGGCCAAATTCAGCAGTAGAGCTGGGGTCTTCTCATCGAGCTTCCATCATCCTTGGCAAAAAATAAATAGTCTGCTCAATTTTAATTTGGAGGCTTGATAGACATTGTGCAATTTGGATGATTGCTTCAACATCTGGATCAGTCACATGGCTCTCAGTCTTCACCAAATCCAACTCTCAAATTTGTAATTCTTAGCAAATTTGCAATCAGTATCAGTTGCTACTATACACAACAAACATTTTAGACATATGGTTTCAGCAGCACCGAATCAAAAATCTGTTTAATAACACACTACCTAATAGACCTACATATTCTTTTAACTTGGTGATAAACTATGATTTGTTTTCATTTATTCAAAAATAATGACTCTCAAAAACAATAATTGAGTGTTTTCTATGAAACAGGATCTATTAATCCACTGGGATACTGCAGTCAACAAAAGAGCAAGATCTTTGTTCTGGGGTTTGTAATTGAGGTGTAGAGGCAGACACAGAAATAAACGAATAATTAAACAAAATGATTTTAGCGTTCTTGTATTTCAGAATAGATGTGTGTCTGATATCTAATAGTTTTCTATCTTATGAATAACATGAGATAATGTGCTACTTTTTCTTTTTTTGGAGAAGAAGGGCTATATTAGGGAGGTCAGGAAAGACACTCCTAAGGACAGAGTTCCCGAGATGAGAAAGCTTGGCTATGTAAGAGTCTGGGAGAAGCATTACAGCAGAAGAAATTGCATCCACAAGCAATGTGTTGGAAATAAAACTTTTCAGGGTAATAGAAGAATCAGTCCGTGGAAGATGAGCAATGGAGGAGGAAGAATAGCCTATAATGATCAGAGGGGGAGGCTCTGACCATAGATGTGGAGACTTTGAGATCATACAGAGACTTTACATTTTTTTCAAAATTGAATTGGAAACTTCTGAAGGATTTTTAGAAGTGACTCATTCTTCTGTCTTCACCATGCTGCTATTGAATACATCCAGTGATTTGTTTTCAGCTATTTTTTTGTGTGGTTATTTAATAAAGTCTAAAGGCTATTTGGCTTGTGAGAGACATAGTCTTATTTTTGTTTTTAATAAGTCATTTCCTTTTCCATATGAATAATGGATTCAGAAGTTATTAGCATGGCTTTATTGCAACAGCACAGGCAAGAGAAGATACTAACATGGACATCTGTGGCGATTGTGAAGATGGGAAGATGAGACAAGTCAGGATATTTTGGGGGCTGAATTGGATGAGAAGCTGAGGAGGGGTGAATAGTAGAATTACAAGTAAATCATAGGATTTGGGCTTGAACAATTGGATGTAAATATTTAGTAAGGGAAAGATGACTGGAAAAGGAACTTAGTTGGTAATGGTTAATGGGGATAAAAATATAACTTTGAATGTGTTACATCTGAGGTGCCTATGGCAAATTCAAAGAGAAATCTTATGTAGCATGTTCTATGTTATTGGGAAGAAGAAAGGAGGAACCAGTGATGGGCTACTTAATATATGTGTTCTCTTTACTTAGGATGTCCTACAGCAGTGAGTCTCAGATGCTCTTCTGAGATAAATTTTCTCCAATATACACTTAATCTCTGATGGGGAAGCCATTGCTAGGATTTTCCATTACACATAATTATTATCTAAGAAATGAAATCTGAGCTTTCTTTTCAGTACATTCAGTACATTTTTTAATCACATAAAAATCAAAAGCAAATAGTGAGTCATAGGATAGTAGAGACACATAAACAGACTGAGAGATGGCTGTGAAGGACAAAAGGCTTTTCTCTTTCCCTTTACCAAATGTCAGATGCACATCTATTCTGAAGGCCCTTTTTTATTGATTTTTAAGAATTTAATTTTACCTTATGATGGTAATAACAATGTTGGCAACTTGACATATTCCTTATCATACAGAATATACATATCATATCATGTTGCAGTTTATTATAAAGTATTGCATAATATTATATTATATTATATACTGTAGATCCCCTATAACTTGACCACCTGAGGAACTGTGATGAATTGGTCAATATATAGAGGTGGTCAAAGTAAGGAACTAGCTCTACTGTACTGACACATACATGTAGTGCATGTAAGGTCTATGAAAGGAGGTGGTCAGTGACAGATATGCATGTAAGGTCAACTTAAGGAGGTGGCCAGTGACAGATATATAGAAAATGAAGGCTGGGCACAATGATTCATGCCTCTAATCCTAACACTCAAGGAGGCCAAGGTGGGTCGATTGCTTGAGCTCAGGAGTTTGAGACCAGCCTGAGCAAGAGTGAGACCCCATCTCTAAAAATAGCTGGGCATTGTCATGGGTACCTGTAGCCCAGCTACTTGGGAGGCTGAGGCAAGAGGATCACTTGAGGTTAAGAGTTTGA
>NW_003852454.1:9190298-9191912 GCF_000181295.1 Otolemur garnettii | reverse complement strand
AAAAAAAAAAAAAAAAGGAGAAAGAGAGAGATTGCTTTGAAATGTGAGAGTGAATTTTGTTGTAATTGGAGTGCCATAAATTACAAAGGAAAATAATGTTATATTTGTGAGCCCAGTGGTAGTCTTCTGAGAAAATGATTTTGCAAATGTGTGCTCCATAGCTTTGGGAATATTATATTTTTTGGAAGTTTGAGTATTATTATATTGGCTATTGGTCATATTTTCTCTGTCAGTCCAACCATACGACATGATACATTCTGTACTAGACAGCATTTGAAGATATCAACAGTGAAGTTCTATGTTGGTAATAGGGATGGCCTTGACTCACTATAAATTCAGCTGCTGAGGTTGTAGTCTCGGCTGGTACCATAAATGAACTTGGAAAGTAAAGTAAATGACAGTTGATATAAAAATAATATCTTAAGAACATTGAAATAGAGAAGGATCTCAGTACATATTTGTTTAATTGAGTAAACTGAATTACCTTTACTCTTAATTTATCAATGCCTAAACTATAATTACACGGTAAACCAATATCTTATTTCATCTACATTTCATTTCTTAACCTTCATGTTTATGTCTTAAATCTCATACATAGACATGTTGTATATTCATGTTAATTATATCATGCTACATGTGTTATTATTTTTCTACATCAAGATATTCAGATTCCTTCATGAGATGGATGGTCAAGGTAAATGACTAAAGTTGTTAGGATAAACAAGACATAAAAGTGTACATTAAACAAGAGCATTAGAGACCTTGTGGAAGGGAAAGGAGAATGCCCAAATATATAGACAAAACTAATAGAAGGAACTTTTCAAATGTTATGGGAAAATGTAGCCAAAAAATATGTCTCTGGACTCTGTAGGTTTTTGTCTCTCATTTATGATTCCTGTTAGGTTGGTAATGCCACTTCAGGGATTTTTTTTTCCCCTATGCAAGGGAAACATTTTAAGTTATGCGGGCCATACCATCTTTGTTATAACAACTCAGCTCTCCTGCTGAAGTGCAAAAGCAGCCAGAGCCAACACCTAAATTAATGGACACGGATGTGTTCCAATGAAATTTTATTTATAGAAACAGTGATAGCTGTATTAATAGCTAGTGAGCTACAGCTTGCCAACCCCTGTCATAAATGGAGCAGTAGAGTAGGAGTCAGTGACTAGACTTCTGGTTCAAATATATATATGTTCATGCTCAGAATTTTCCAATCATTTATTACTTCAATCATGCAGTAAGATTTTATTTGTGAGTCCTTTCTGCTTAGTTAGTTTGGATGTCTTTTTAAATACACCTTCATTTATCCACAGGGAGAGTTACTAATTTTTTTAATATTAATGTTTCAAGTGGATTCTTTCCAAAGATTAATTTTTTTTTTAATTTTGTGGTTGGGTTATACACAGCATTTATAAAGTGGGACACTGAACTTGGCTGTATTATGAGAGCATGATCAGTATTGTGTGTAGACCTTCTGGGACTTTCCATGCTGAAATGTGAAGGGTCAATGTTACCCACCCAAAGAGAGAAACAAGTAAGAATATATCACAAAATCTGGTAAATAAATCTACTTCTAGCAATACTAAACCATTGGTGATATTAGTGGGGCATGAA
>NW_003852454.1:9189917-9190278 GCF_000181295.1 Otolemur garnettii | reverse complement strand
AAAAAAAAAATTGCCTTAAAATAAAAAAGTTCTCCACTTTTAGTTATAAAGAGTTGTTCCCACCAGCATGTTTACATGGATGGAACTGGAAAATGTTCTTCTTAGCAAAGTATCTCAAGAATGGGGAAAAAAAGTGTCCAATGTACACAGCCCTATTTTGAAACTAATTTATAGCTTTCATAGGAATGTCATAACCTAATTATAGCCTTAGAATATGGGGGGATGGGTGGAGGGAGGGTGACTGGAGAGGTCACCTCTATGGTTTATCCTACAAGGGTACAAGTGAATCTTTCTAAAAGCAGAGTATGAACATTTTAACTCAATAATTAAGAAAATGACATGAAGGTTATCTTGACCAGTT
>NW_003852454.1:9185925-9189392 GCF_000181295.1 Otolemur garnettii | reverse complement strand
TAACACGGTTGGTTTTGGTACTTACCACCTCTATCCAAATACAAAATTTTGCATTAAGTAAAATTAGTTCCTTTTTGACTGGTTTATGTTTATACTTTTCCAGCAGAAGAGGCTACTATCTAGGTCTAGACTACTTCCTCACTTAGTGAATATCCATCACTCTTCATCTGATAATATAAAAAGGAATATTGTAATCTAGCAGGTTAGCTGTTTTGTTACTTAGGCCTTAGAACTTTTTGCAGGAGAGTTATAGGAAAGAAATTGATTTTTTAATCGTATATCCCTTTTCTCATCACAAGTCAGTAATGCATTTTTCTTAAGCAGAAAAATATTCTTTCAGGAATATTTGAAAAAGGGTCTAACACATTTTAAACAATCGGTTAATCCAAGGAGAGTTTGGACTATTATAAAGAAGCCCGATTTTCATTACTGTTAGCTAACACACTATTGAAAGTGACAAGGAGGAAAGTGAGAGTGTTTAGAAAAGATAAATATCTCAAAAATGAGTTATTGCATTATTTGAAAAATATTTAAGACTGGTAGGCATAAACAACAATAGTAATTACATCTTGTAAGTAAGTGTTATATGTAAATGTGAACTAGATTCTACTCCAGTCAGAGTTTGTTTGAGACCAGCAGAATTGTCACCTGAATTTGCCACATTCATCTCACTGCCTACTATTCCCATGCCCCAACCATACTTCCTTCTGGAGTATTACACTGTTCACAGCAGTGATTTTATAGCTAATGTTGCAATATTGTTTCTCTTATGACCCTTTCAGGTTTAATTCTTCCAACATCTGTTTTCTAGGAAAAAAAAAAAAGTTGTGTATATATTTAAGAACAATTTGACAATACTCCAAATCATAAGATCAAAAAAAAAAATAAAACTTTATCATTAATGATTATTATAGCCCTTTGGTTTGTGGAAATGTCAAAGTGGCTAAATTGAAACTCTTCAATTAAACATCATACCAATTCCCAGAGCGTATCTATTTTAATTGTATTTATTGTATGTAATTGTTCTAAACTGAATTCTATATTAATTCAATGAGAAAATTTAATGCAGAACTATTCATATGATCTTACACTTGATATACTAGAATGCTAGGTGCAGTTTCTCAAGGACTAAATTCTGGAAGGTATATAGACCAATATGTTAACCATGGCTGTTTCTGTGTGGATAATGCAATGTGACAATTTTCCTCCTACTAATTTTATGAATTATGATTTATACATGAAACAATATAGTTTTAAATACTCAGTGAGTATCAAAACAATTTTAAAAGTTGTATTCTGCATCATTTTATTCCTCTACTTAATATCTTAGAAAAATTCTTTCTAGGCTCATAAATGAAGATAAAATTGCTAGCACTGAACAAGTCTATTTAATCTGGGATATTCCACATATCTAACCTCTTTCCCACATTTTAATGTACATATACTTCAGTAGAAGATTGAGTTTCCTTTTCTTTTATTTCCCAATTACACCTTCCTTAGCACCAGGTCATCCCTTCCCAGTCTCCAAGTGACCTGACCAAACTCCCTCCTTCTCCAAAAAACATAATTCAATTAATTATCCTGTGTAGTTTTTACTGAAGTATCATTAATTAAAAAATAATTAACTTTGCTTTGTCATTTTTTCTCAAAAATATAACTCACATTGATTTTTTATGAATTCTTTTATTATTAGCTAGAGATTATATCATGTAATTTAGCAAGTAATTCATTTAGTCCACACATGCAAATGTGTTTAAATTAATATGCTTCAGTCACTCATAAGCTACCTGTGGAGGAATACTCAATCATTCAACATGAATGCAGTGAGACTCCTGGAAGAAAATAAGAATTAGATTGGGGTCCAAAATTGTTTGGAGAAACATTAGCTATGTATTTCTCAAGATGATGAAAATTTGAAGATGTAGAGATCCAACAAGCTCCATAATTCCCAAGAAGAGATAATATGCAAACAAACACATAGTCACATTATAGTGCACATTATAGTCAAAATAATGGAAAACATTTGAACATTTTTTCTATGTAGCCAAACTGTGTTTTCCCACCTCGCTTCCTGTGAAGTATTCTCTCTGTCTTTGCTTTTCTGAAATTTGTTTATCACACAATTAGGTATAATTTTTATAGTTTTGTTCTAATTAGTCATTAGAGATTTCTGGACCTGTGATTTCATATGTTATTATTTTTGAAAAATTCTTGCCATTAATATCAGATATGTTCTAAGTTTACTCTCCATTTCTGAAATTTCAACTGTAAGTATGTTATATATTTTGATAATTTTTCACAATGCATGGATGTTTTAATTTTTAAAAATTATTTTACTTACCTTGATTTTTCAGTTTGAGAGGTTTTTATTGACCTGTCTTCAAGCTCACTGATTCTGTCTTTGGCTATGCTCAGTCTACTGATGAGCATATCCAGAGAATTTTCATTTCTGTTCTTGTTTTCTGTTTCTAGCATTTCTTTTGATTCTGTCAACGAATTTCTATTTCTCTGCCTATATAATTTATCTATTCTTATAAATTGTCTGCTTTTTACATTAGAAGTCTTTTATTAATCCATCCTTCTAATTTTAAATTCCCTATTTTGTATTCAAGTTTGATTCTGATGCTTATTTTATCCCTTCATACTGTGTTTTGTCTTGACTTTTATTGTTCCTTGTAATATTTTGCTGTCAACCTGGCATAATGGTCTAGTAACAGAATCAGAGATTAAATTTAGTGTAATGTTTTATGTTAATCTAAATAAAAGATGGGCTTCGTTTAATGTTTTCTGTCTCATATTCAAGAGAATTAAAATTCTTGTAATGTATTTGTTCTTGATTTTCTTCAACTGTTTTTCTTTGTACTGCTTAGAAACTGTCAATGCCCATAGCTCTTTATGCTACATTCTACCGTTATTATAATAAAGCCCATTCATATGAAGATCAGTCGTGGGAGACATGAAATTGCTCTATGATCCTCCGATTAAATCTCAGTCTTTCTGTATGACTGTGTCTTTGACCTCTGAACTTGTCTGATGTTTCTTCTTGTTTAGATTATCCTACTATACTCACCTTCACTTAATAACAAAAATACTTTCTGAGAAATGTGTTGTTAGGCACTGTTATCATTGCATGAACTCACAGAGTGTACTTACACAAACAGAGCTGCTACAGATTACCATATACCTAGACTATATAGTACAGCCTTTTGTCACTAGGCTACAAACTTATACATGAAACAATACCAAATACTATAGGCATTTGTACACAATGTTAAATATGTGAGTATCTAAAGATAGAGAAAGAACAATAAAAATATGCTATAAAAGATGAAAAATGTTGTATCTGTATAGGCATTTCCATAAATGAAGCTTGTAGGATGGGAAGTTGCTCTGGGGAAGTCAATGAGTGAGTGAGGAGGGCATGTTAGTACCAGGGCATTACTATACACTACTGTACACTTGATCAA
>NW_003852454.1:9181961-9183482 GCF_000181295.1 Otolemur garnettii | reverse complement strand
TGCTAAATTAAGCTTTAAAATAGATGGAGAAATCAAATATTTTGTTGATATGTAAACATTGAGGAAATTTGTCACAATAAGACCAGCTCTACAGGAAAAACTTAGACATATTCTCCACACTGAACATCACACTGGATCACCAGCAAAATAAACACCTAGGAACTAAAGGACAAACCCTACTTTCCACAATGGCACAAAAGATAAAACTACACAAAAAATTTCACAAAATAAGATGTATGGAACTCTGCCACCCTTATCAATTTTCTCAATGAATGTTAATGGCTTGAATTTCCCACTGAAGAAGTACAGGCTGGAGAATGGAATAAAAAAGCAAAAGTTGTCTATATGTTGCCTCCAAGAAATACAATTAGCCTCGAAGGACAAAACAAGCTCTGGGGTGAAGGGTTAAAAAACAGTATTTCTGGTGCATGGAAATCAGAAGAAAGGAGAGGTCACAATCTTATTGTCAGATACAAATGGATTTAAAGCAACTAATGTTACAAAAGACATTAGACATTAGACATACTGGTCAAGAGAACAATATAAGAAGAGGGGATTTTAATTCTAAATGTTTATGCACTCACATTAAATGCTCTTGGGTTTATGACACAGATTTTAATTGGTCTAAGCAATATGATGTCCTATAACACTATAATACCTGAGGACTTTAACACTTCTCTGATAGAACTAGACAGATCCACTAAACAGAAACTAAACACAAATATAAGGGACTTAAATGTGACCCTAAAACATCTGTGCTTAATGGACATATGTAAGACACACCATCCTAAGGACTATATGTTCTTCTTGTCAGCCCATGGAACATACTTAAATTTAGACCATGTCCTAGGACACTGTCATGATCCATGTTGGGCACCAAATGCTGAGGTCCTGTCCCAGAAGCAGGGTCTAAGACCTGTGGAAACTAGCAGCAACCAAATGAAGAAATATAGAGTTAAAAATGATGGTAAAGAAAGAGACATGAGACATAGAGTAGAATTAAAAGTAGGAACTCAGGGGTCCATTGCCCATTTGTGGGATTCCAGCAATAGCACTGGGTGTTTGCTCAACTATGCTTTTATTGAAGTCTATTTGCCCAGAGAGTAAGATGAGGGAGGGAACAAAGACTCCAGTAGTTTCTCTGATTGAGCATATCAGTTCTCATTGTTATTATTATTAACCTTAAGAGTAGTCTTCAGAAATCTGATATCTGAGCATTGTATTGGGAGAGCCTCCTGCTTGAGATCTCACATACAGATTTCTAGGGAGGTGTTAAACCCTGCTAGCTCCCTGTGGAGTAAAATGCCATCAACATTAATCTCCTCTGAGGAGTCAGTGGGAGAGAGGAATTTTCCTCCCATCACAACCACAGAGGATCTTTCTCTGCAATAAGGGATATAAGCTCTTCTGCCCATATCCCAGGGCTTGAGCTACTCCCTTGATCTCTGCCCCAGGCATATGCAAATCTCCACAATGGATATCTGCTTTGCCTGTTTACTAGGCAGGAAACAACCCAATTAA
>NW_003852454.1:9167341-9180761 GCF_000181295.1 Otolemur garnettii | reverse complement strand
GAAGAAGAAGAAGAAGAAGAAGAAGAAGAAGAAAGAGGAGGAGGAGGAGGACCTCCCTTACTCTAACTCAGGTCTGTTGTCATTTTTAGTGGCAGCTATTTGCTTGTGGATGACTTATTAAATCTTTACCATTAATTAACCTTGGTCTAATTTTTTGTGGTATCTTCCACTCTAACAATATATTCGCTATTTTTCAAGGCTTTGCTTTATTATATCACATTTACATATATAACTGGTAGGTTTGCTTATACGAATGTCACCACAAACACATGAGTAATGTGTTATGCTATGACTTAACAATGGCTATGACAAGAGTAGATGATAGAAATCTTTCAGGTCCATTTTAATCTTGTGAGTCCACTGTATGCAGACACTATGGTATTTTGGATCAAACCATTATTATGCCATGCTTAAGCAAGACAGTGAACTAGAGGGAATGAAATGCTGTTCTCTCATAGCTCTGGGGCATGAATTTAGTAAGGTCTTTTTCCCAGAGTTCTAGGCTTTGTTACAGAGAAGCCTCAGATTCTTTAGATAACTCTTCTCCCACCTAGCCTGCCTCCTGCCACAACCTTAAAGGAATTCTTAGCTCTTTTCCTTGAGAATATGATAGGTTTCCTATAAATAAAGTCTGCCCACAAAAGGTTTCCCTAAAATGGCAGACCTCAGAAGTGTCAGACTATCATACCCATTGTCATGCCACACTCAGCCTCAAGCAATTTTTCTAAATTACCATTTTAAGTATTCTTACCAGTTTATAGCTTCAGGAGCTTTTTGCTCCAGGTAAGCAGATCTGAGGTGAGAGTCTGAATTTACCTATCTTTTCAGATTTTAGAGTAACAGTTTTCCCTGAAAGCTCACTATACAACAGTGATTGATATTAAAAAAAAAAAAAGACCTAATATTTCATAACCTGGGTAAATTAGTTCTAATAGTTTTTATTTTATGAAATCACAGGCTTCTCTTTGTGTTTAATCTACTACATACTGATTCTAAAGCTGATACTTAAGAGATGAAAAGTTAGTAGGAAGTCATTGTTAGAGATGCTGAAGTGAACGCAGAGTTTTGATAGTCTTATGGAGGGCAGAAATTAAAGAACAGGTTTTCTTAAGATTTTAATTATTACACTGAAGGTCTAGACCAGCTTTTCTAATGATAGGATTGTGTCGTCAATCTCAGAGTACAGCATGATTTTCTGTCCCTATTTTAACCATCTGCTAAAAACAAATGTAATTCCCTCCTACCCATTATAATATCATTCAGTTTCTTAAGTTATCCAAGCAATGCTTCATTCACAATGATTTGTACTTGGCTAACAATAACTAGGAATCTAAAAAGATAAAACATAACAGAAAAATTGAAAGAAAAGTGGTAACAATAGACATGGGGTATAGAAGAGTCAAATATTGGACTTAAAAGAAATGGATTTTAAAATATCTGATTGATTTTATTAAATTATGTGACAAGATGAATGATCTCATGAGAAACTTAAAACTATATACAAATTCAAATGGATATTTAAGAAGCATAAAATTACATAAATACTGCTGAAAATATTTCCATTGATAGATTTGGACATCAGATTGGACAGTGGTAAAGAGAGGAGTAGTTTGCCAGAAAATAAACCCAATAACAGTATTCAGATTGAACTAGAAAGTAGAAAATAGAAGCTAGAAAATAAAACAATAAAAACCCAGGAAAAAAAAGAGCATAAGTTCAAGACATTATAAATGGATCTATGTATTTGTAAGCCAGATATTTATCCTATTCAAAAATTCTTCCTACTCCAAGTTTATGAAAATAGTGCACAATGATTTCTTTTAGAATCATAACCTGAAGCTATGTAAGCAGACACTTTTCAAAATTCAAGACTCAAATCAAAGAAACAAGAATTGTATTGCACATAATGAAAACTTAAAAGAAAAAAAGAAAACTTTAAAAGATGACCAGAAGAAATAAAATAGTACAAAAATACTGTTCTAAAAAGCACACTAGTAATGCTAACAGTAGGAGGCTAGAGTTAGTGAACATTAATGAATATTCTTTCCAATAATCTATGAAATAAAATTGAAACCTCAATAAAAATGAGAAACTATTTATAAATGAGTGATAATAAATATACAATAAAATATATCCAATGAAGCTGAAGTCATGTTTCAGGAAAAAAAAAAGTGTAGAACTAAAAGCACATAAACATATGTTAAAAAAAATTAAAAATCAAAACCCCAGCTATTTACTATAGCAATATAAAAAATTAGTGGTAAATTAATTTGTAAAATAATAAATTATTGGTGTTAGTAAAGGTAAGAGATTAGTAAAATAAAAAACTAAATATATTATAATATAAAATGTAACAAAAAGTTGATTCTTTCCAAAAAGACGAATAAAAAGTAATAAACTTCTATTATACCTGAATAAGGGAATAAGTTGTTAAGAAAATTAAAAAACTAGAAATATATATTACCATTATTGAAAAAATAATAGGGTGTTATGAAAAATATTAAGATAATGAAAATTTAAATGAAATTATGAATACTTACAAAATCAAAATTTACTAATAATGATTTAAGAAAATATAAAAAAATTTGAACAGTAGTAGCTACTAGTAAAGTCAAATTCACATAAACTTCACAGAATAATTTTAGGCCCAGAGTACATCGCTGATAAACTGACATAATATTTCAAGTAGGAAATGAAGTTGACAAGACACAACCACTTCCAGAGAATATAGAAAAAAAGTAGCATTCTCTTCTGAACAACTTCCTTGTATACTTTCAAAATCTACACAAAGAAGGTGAACAGCTCATAGAAAGGGAGAAAAGTCTTGTACATGGGCTTCAGCAAATACCCAATAGCCAAAAAAACTTATGGGAAGGTATTTGTTTCATTGTCGTTGTCATAGAAATGCAAATGTAAATGATAAACCCTTTATATGCAACAGAATGTTGAAAATTACAAATAATGACAGTAGCAAATTTTAGCAAAGATGTGGAGAAACACAATTCTTATGCAATGTTGAGGCTATGAATTTGAGCAATCACTCTGGAAAATTCTTTGATAATATTTACTAAGTAAATACATGGGCTGTGTGGTGGCTAATCCTAGCACTCTGGAAGGCCACAGTAGGTGGACTGTTTGAGCTTAGGAGTTTGAGACCAGCCTAAGCAAAAGTGAGACCCTGTCACTATTAAAAATAGAAAATTAGCTGAGCATTATGGTGGGCATGTTGCCATAAATATGTTGCTGTTAGGGTCTCACGTGATATAGCGAAGAGTAAGCACACTTATTGAAACTGTGTTTTAAATAAAGGTGGCCATCTGCTCGCTCAGACAAAATGGCAAGCTTTCTTTATTTACTGTTGGTTTATATAATCAATCTTGTGCATGTGCACTATACAGCAATTACCTCATTAATATTCATTACAATCCCTCTGCACATGCACACTGGACCTCAATGACTTCATTAATCCATTTAATGTGACTACTTACCTTGTAAGTAGCTCCTTCCTAGTAATCTGGTAATCCACCCAACATACACCTTTAAGCATAACCCTTTCAACATAACCCAGTTGAACATAACTTAATGGAGAACATGTTGTTAGTCATTACTTCTTTTGTTCTTATCTGATGAAGCCTGAGCCTATAGAGGAAAGACTTTTTGGAAGTCTGTTCTACTGACCTTGCTATTTGGAGGTAGTTACTTCGATCTTAAAAATGAGGCATAATTAAGAAACTTCTAGGGCATATAGAAATTTGTGTGCAAACCTTCACTCCCATGTGGGCCTTAAGTCAGGAAGGTTTTACGCCCACAACTGACTAGGCCGACCCTAGGTCAGGGGGTTTTTAAGCCTGCAACCAACCTGGCCATATGGGATTCTGCCTCCATTTCTCACAAGTACGCCTGCACAAAGTCCTTTCACTGCTTTCTCTCAAACAGCTTTTTTGGCCAGAGGCATATAGGCCTTTTGCCTATATGGGCACCTATAGTTCTGGTACTGGGGGGACTGAGGCAAGAGAATTGTTGAGCCCAAGAGTTTGAGGTTGCTGTGAGCTATGATGATGCCACAGCATTCTACCCAGGGTGACAGCATAACACTTTGTCTCATAAAAAAGAAGTAAATATATGCAAAGCACTTCTTCAGTTTCTTCTATAAGTATATAGATACTAGGAATACATGTATGTGTTCTGTGCTGCAATATACACAGATGTCCTTAGTACTACTATTCATACAAAACTAACCTTGATTAAACAGATTGTGTTATATTCTTACAGTAAAGTAGTAGATAGCAGCAATAATAAACTCCTAAAAAAATATTAATTTTGAGTAGAAAGAGTGATTGAATGGAATGGAGTGAGGATGCCCAGGTTTGTTTTTTAGCCCCCCTGAAATTAAAAACAAAAGAGAAAAGCATGTTTTAATAAGGAAAGTGTAGTGGGCTATATTGATTATTTCTGAGAGTTTCTGGAAAGTTAAGACCAAAAGGAACTTTGGGTTTGGCAATTTTTGAGTTACTTGTTACTTACCTATCTAAGAATAATAGAGGCAAAACCAAAATTCTTTAGCAGAATCTGTCAGAGATTTTAGACTCAGAGAATCCTGGAATCTCAAACATGAGTTTGATCATTTCCATTTATTAATTGAACCTGTCTATGAGGACAGCAGAAAAAATCCTCCTTGTTCATGGACTTATTGAAGTCTGTTGACATCACAATTCTGGAAAGATTGTCAACTTTTATGCCAGAAAACTGGGAGTTTAAACAAAAGCAAACTTTCACTTTAAGCTATTGAGTTAGGCCCAGAATATATAAAAGCAGGATAATCTAAAAGATGTTTAATTCATGAAAGTTATTTCAAATATATGGTATATAACATGATATTTGGTGTCTATAAAGACACACAATTGGAAAATTGACATATTTTATTAATAAAAACAATTAAAATCCTAATTTCTAGGTTCAAGGGGAATATTCCCTACACTTACTTTTTTGTTTTATGGGTATTGCTTTTAGTTTTTAACATGAAAACTTGAAGAATTAAGCCCCATTTTCTTAGAACTGTCAATAACATGACAAATATATTAAAAGTTTTTAGAAACTGTATGTATTTATGTACATATTCAGATTTATATCAAAGCAAAAATATACAGCAAACATGGTAGAGAGTTTTCCAATGGTGGATTCTTAATAAAAAATTTATAATGACAACAAACAAAAGATGCTATAAGGTACTTTTTCAGATTCACTGAGTTTTGTTTTTCTTCCAAGACAAAGTCTACTAGCCTAATCCAGGTTGTGATGCATTTATATCTACATGGGAGACAATAATGGAATTCCTGACTTGGTCACACACCTTTTCCTCAATTAGTTGTGTGTATGTATGTCTGTATGTGTGTATACATATGTGTGTGTGAGTGTATAAATCTCGGAGGTATGACAATTAAGTTCATGAACTCATCCTAGAAAAAGTGCTATATACCTCACTGCTGAATATCACTATGGTCACCTTTGAAGTCCTCCCCTTGGGAAGCTATGCACTGAAGCTACACCTAGTCTATTTGCTAAACCAATTTTGGAACTCTTTATTCTGGAATATCCATTAGAGCTGTCATCTTATTATTCTTACTGTCCTGAATGTCATCAGAATGTCTTTCTTTCAATATCCTCCTTTATTCTTCTTTATCTGCAGGTAAATAAAAAGTCTTTAGGAACCCAGATCAGGTGAGTAAGGAGTGTGTACCAATATAGTTATTTGTTTACTGGTTCAAACTTCTCTCACAGATAGTGCCATGAGCACTAGTGCATTTTTGTGATGGAAGAGCCACACCCTTCTCATGCCAAGATTTTCAGTTAAGATTTTCCTAATTGTTTTTCTGTCATATTAACTTGGTCTGCTATGCTTCTCATAGACAGCTGATGATTTTGACACACCCTTTGATGAATTTTCACAATGTTCTCTTCAGTTTCAATTATTACTGGCTGTCCTTCATCAAGGACACTTTCTCTCCCCTCACATAAATATTTAATTCATTTGTACACTGTCATTTTCTTCATAACATCATCTCCATATACATTTGGACTACTATGTCCCCAATTTCACTTCCACTCTTGCCAAGTTTAACAAGAAATGTATGAATGTTCTTCATTGTTCTAATTTAAACTCTGACATTCTCTTGATGACACACAAAAGCACACAATGATAATAATGAATGCTACTCAGCAAAACAGTGCCACATGTCAACATGAACACAGCTGTGAGACACTGATATATCAAGAACATGAAACCCTATAGAGTTGTTTGTGCAATGCTGCCAATATAAGCACAAAGTGACAAGTTATCAAACTTAATTGTAAAACCATGGTATGTATTATTTTTTTAACCCAAACAACTTTTTTATTTTTAATTCTATCCTTTTGAACTTGCCTATGATTTCCTAAAGAAGACAACATTTTAAAAAATCAGAAAATCAGGAAAAACTCCAATGCCTTTGAACATATATGGTTTGATATTCTAGCCAAACATCAAATTTAATTGTTCTTTCATCATGATTCTGCTGATATGCATCTAATTTTAGTTATGTCATTGAACTTCCTTGTAATATTCTGTGACGTACTAACAAATTTAATAGATTCAGAGAACCTATTGTTCATGTGGCCCGTTTTTAAATTAATGAGTTTTTGATAGCTAAGATGAACATCGACTTATTGAACTGCTGAGTATAAAACATCTCCACATGATGTATATATATAAGTTGAGTGCAAGTTCATGGATGAAACTTGCAAAAATTAAGCTAAATGAAAGAAGCAAGACATGAAGACCATATATCCAATGGTCCCATTTATAATGCCCTAGATTTGTAAATCTATAGACACAGTATGTACATTAGCCATTATCAGAAACTGAGAAGAGGGTATGGATAACTACTAATGGGTGAGGGGTTTCTTCTTGAGGTATTTATTAGAAATGTTTTGGAATTAATAATGTCTTGCACATTTCTGTAAATCAAAAAATTCCACTGAATTATTTATACATCTAGACAACTAAATTATGTCATATGTGGATAATATCTAGATGCAAAAAAGAAAGAAAGAAATGTACATGATTATACTAACAGATGTATAAAACATATAACAAAGTTCACCACTCATTCATGATAAACAAAAAACTCAAAGCAAACTTGGAAGAAAAGAGGACTCTTGTTGGTGTCCACTGTGGCACCCTGTCACCGCACAAATAAAAGCAGCTGGGACACGGATTGAAGGTACATGCCTGCAAGAGGTGGGTTTCCCATCTGTTCTCCCAGAACCCTGACAAACCTCTCTCTTGACCTTTGATTGAACCCTCAAACCACAGAAGAGGGAGTCCATGTGCTAGGATCACATGTTTAATGGTTGCTAAGTGACCTTTCTGCCAGGGCTTGACTCTCAACCTGTTGCCCTATGAATGTTACAAAGTATAACACTTGTTTGCTAATGAGCTACTGATCTTATTAATACATGCAGCTATTTGAGGGCTTGTGTCTGGGTGGCAAAACATCTCCATGCCAGCTAGGAGATTGTCTCATCCCAGTGCCTTCTTCAAGAGCTGGTGGCTGCTTCTATAAGCCCAGTGCTCATGTCCCCCTTTCTTCATTTAAGATATTCTTGTATGGGGTAAGGTAGAGACCTTCAGTTGTCTGTTTTGTCTGTTGTTCTTATTGAGTAGCTCTCCTTCCTGCTAAGTAGAAGAACAAAAAGCCCAAAATAATTTACAAAGTTATTCCAACAAAACAAGTGAGGGCCCTCACAGAAGAAAAAGGAGAAGGAGTAGCCACACTGTTGACAGGGTTTATAATTTCAATTCTTATGACAGATTACACTTTTCATGGTGAGAGGACTGGGGATCACTTCCATATAGGTTCAACAAATGAAATTCTCTCACCTTTGCTGATGTCAATGCAATTATTGCCAGGAATAAGAAGTTTGCTGATGTGGATTTACCTTGCATTTCAACCACCTCAAAAGCAGGCTGCTTTTGTTCTTGATCTTGTTAAAGCCTAGAGGATGCATGATGACCTCACCCAGGCCTAGATAATGGGGGATTCCCTAAAGGGTGGAACCCTGTATTAATCCTTCCTCTCTGAATAGAAACTCCAACTGCCATTGGGAAAAAGGATGCTGACAGCTCCAAGCTACTTCCTCCTGAAACTGGACCTGGACGATGATTGGCGGGGAGGCAGTTAGACATTCCTCAGAGAGGGTTTATCCAGGTTTCACAGTGAATGAAAATCATGGTCTCTTTGAAATGCACTTGGGTAGTTTGTATCTTATAAGGAATTTGTTTTCTCTAATTTACCAAATATACAGATTTAGAGTTGGTCTTGATGTTTTGAATTGTCCTTTTAATATCCTCATCAGTAGCTAGAGGCTGACACAACTTACAAATCTGAAAACATTTTTAATGCACTGAAGACAGTTATGCTAGAAACTTTTTTTATTTTAAGTCTCTCATTCTGTTTAAATTGTATCCACTTCAAATTATGTTTAGCATAAGACTGACATGCTAAGCTACTACAAAAGATTACATCAACAAGCAACATTAGTCACAAATGTGATTTGCTATCAACTAATTAGTAAATCAACATTTACAGACACATAATTAGATATTACTTAGAAAATCCTTAAGATTCACAAGGTTTCTTGCCCATGTTGAGGCTTGATCCAGCAGGCAGACAGCCACTGCCTCTCTTGATATTCTATAATGATATAAGCAAAACCTTGACCCCTTTGTAGTATATTACTAGGTTAATACATTATCAGGTTCCCATTCAGACATATCAGGTTTTCCATAGGAAACAGGTTGCTTAAATCCCCATACTCATATTTTTTGCCCATGGGCCCCAGGTTGGGCCCAGGTTGGGTCTCAGTGATTTTTAACTGTGAGGTTATTCAACCAGTCTTCTGACTATTTAATCTGAATTCTGATTCTTTTAGGCAAATGTTCTTACTTTGGCTCAAATAAACCCTTTAAGTTACATTTTGTGCCTCAGGCTCTTTTTTTAAGTTACTGTTAATTTCTCTTAATGAAATTAAATACCTTTTTTTTTTTTATTTGTTTGCCAAAGGTCCCATTTATTCTGCGCAGTGCTTCTCCTCTTTGGTTTCTTTTTTTACTGTTTCATAAAAGGTCTCACTGCTTCATAGGAATTCCTTTGATTTACAGAATGACCTCTCACAATTTGACAGACAAACAGACACAGACACATCACCAAGATGAACAAAATGACTCCACATAACACTGCTGATTGCCAAAAGGTCCAGCTTACTTTGAGCATGGCTCCCCCTTTGACTAAAACAGACCGAAGGTCACATTTAACCCAAGCACTGCTCCTCCTTTAGCTCAAAGAGACCAAAGGTCATGCTTAACCCAAGAGTAGCTCCCCCTTTGTCTGAAATTTCCTCTTGCCATTTGTCAAAGGTTTCACTGACTCTGAGTGTAATTTCCCCTTTTGGTCTGTGACCTGGTCCAGATTGTATCATATCCTGCTGACTATGCCATTTGTCCCTGCCCGCTATGGCACCTGTCACTGTGCAAATAAAAGCAGCCAGGACATGGATTGAAGGTACATTCCTGGAAGAGGTGGGCTTCAGGTCTGTTCTCTGAGAGCCCTGAGAAACCTCTCTCTTGACCTTTTGTTGAACCCTCAAACCATAGAAGTGGGGGCCCATGTGTTAGGATCACATGTTTAATGGTTGATAAGTGCTCTTTCGGCCAGGGCTCAACTCCCCATCCTGTTGCCCTATGAATGTTATAAAGTCTAATGCTTGCTAACAAGCTACTGATCTTATCTCATTAATGCAGGCAGCTGCTTGAAAGCTTGTCTCCAGGCTGCAAAACATCTCCATGCCAGCTAGGAGATTGTCTCACTCTTAGCACCTTCTTCAAGAGCCAGTGGCTGCTACTACAAGCCTGGTGCTCAGTCTCCTACAGACTCTGTTAATATATTAAAAGTATGTATGAGAAAATTTAAACTAATATCCTACCTGATGATGAGATAGTGAATTCTTCCCTCTAAGATAAGGGAAAAGACAAAAATAATTTCTCTTACCACTCATTTTCATTATTTTTCCAGAAGTTCTAGCTAATACAATGAGAAAAGATAAAGAAATTAAAGGCATACAAGTTGTAAAGAAAGCTGTTTAAGCCCTTTTTATTTGCAAATAAAATATATAGAGATGATAAACAAATATATTACCCCAAACAGAAATAAACTGGAATTAGTGTATACAGAAAAGTCATAAGACACAAGATCAATTTTCAAAAGTCAGTTCCTTTCCTATATACCTGCAGGAAAGAATTTGAATTAAAATATATATATCATTTAAAATTGCACCACACAAAAAATTAAAGACTTAGTTATAAACCTAAGAACATAAGTGTCTGATATATATAAAGAAAAAACATCATAGAATGTGAAGTCACTAATGGTTGAATTAAATGAAGAGATATTACATATTAATGGACTGAAAAACAATTTTAGCAAAATGCCAATTCTTTCTAACTTTAAAGATTCAACAATTCTTGTCAAATTCTTAGCAAGTTATTTGTAGATATTAATAAACTGGTTCTAAATTGAGAAGAAAAAGAAAAGGACCTAGAATAGCCAGCACAATTCTGAAATGGATGGTCACAGGTAGAGTACTCATATTATCTAAAGTTCGGACCTACTATACAATGCCAGCCTTAACAAGATTTTATGACTTTGTCACAAATATAGACATGTTGATAAACAGAACAGAGTAGAAGACCTGGGAAGTTGTCCCTGAAAATATAATGAACTGATCTTTGATAAAGGCATAAAAGCAAATTAATGAAGAACAAACATCTACATACCATAGTAGAGAAAAGAAAACATCCATATAAAAGGAGAAGAAAAAATAAACCAGAGCAAATTTCATAATATACACCAAAAATACACAATCCTCATACTTGCAGAAAACATTTTCAAATGGCATATCCAGTAAAAGATTTGAATCAAGAATATACACTGCATTCTTTAAACTCATAAGAAAGCAATACAATTTTAAGGGCCAAAAATTCTGAAGAAACACTTCAGAGAAAAAATATACATAAATGGCAATGAGCATTTGAAAAGATGTTCACTCTTACATGTTGCAATTATTTGAACATCTTTTCAAATGCTCATTTTCCATTTATGTATCTTCAACAAATATACATTTCATTTGAAAAATAAAATCAAATAAAACAAAGCAAAATGAACAAACGGAAATGGATAATACTTATTGTTGGCAAGGGCACAAAACTACAATAGCTCTCATTTGTGCTGGTTGTAATGGAAAATGGTCCAGCCACTTTCAGAGTGGCAGTGTTTCTATAAAGCCAAACATTGTCTTACCAAACTATGCAGTAATCATGCTTCTAGATACTTATCCAAATCATTTGAACACTGTCCACATAAATCCCTGCACACAGTGTTTATGCAAGCATTATCCATAATTACAAAAGAACTGGGAGCAACAAAGAAGTGCTTCAGTAGGAGAATGGATAAGCAGCCTGGAGTGCATTCATACAGCAAAATACCACTCAGTGTCAAAAATAAATGAACTATCAGCCATGCAACAGCATGGATGGATCATAAATGCATATTGTTAAGAGAAGGAAGCTAACTGGGAAAAGTTACATATTCTATGTACCCATTGTATGAAGTTATCAAAGGGGGAAAATGGCAGAAGAAGAACAGATTGATGGTCTCCAGGAGGTTGGCGATGGTTGAATAGGTGAAACACAGGGGATTTTTTTAGGACTATCAAATACTTTTCTATGATATAATTGTAGCAGATACATACCAGTATAGAGCAGAGCATGAACTATAATGTATAGTAACTTTTAAAACATTATTTAGGAGATTGGAGGATTTTAGGATGGAATGAAAACTTTGACAAAATCATTTAACTCTACTAAAAATGTATGATATACCTTACTAAAGGGGTTGAGAGAAAAGGAGTTAACCTAAGTGACTTAGGAAAAGAATAACTGGAGGCCATAGCACTAAAGATAAGAGAAAGAACACGTAAGCACTAGAATTGGTAAAGTTGTCTCACTAAGGAACATCCCTGAAATGTCTTCCCATGGAGAATAATTCTGAAACCAGTGCGCA
Source organism: Otolemur garnettii (assembly GCF_000181295.1). Lineage (NCBI taxonomy): Eukaryota > Metazoa > Chordata > Mammalia > Primates > Galagidae > Otolemur > Otolemur garnettii. Next base: position 9,168,606 of record NW_003852454.1, on the reverse strand, counting down.
TGTATGGTGGGATTGAACAAATAAGGAAAGGAATAGCATATAGTTGGAGCCATTGGAGTGAGGGATTAGATATAAGCAAGTGGAAAATGCTAGAATAGACTGAATATATTCTTATAGAAGAAAACTTGAGACATCAGGATGAATCCATGTTTGGCTTAATGTTTTCATATATGTTTCTTGATATGATATAAATAGAATGGCACTTTGTGGTCATCCTCTCCATAATCTGTAACCCAGTAAACCTGAAAAAAACATCAGAGACATTTTAATTGAAGATGATTCCACAAAATATCCAGCCAGTACTCTGAAACCTGTAGGGTCACCCCAAAACAAGGAAAATCTGAGAAACTGACACAAAGTTTAGATGAACCTACGGACTCTATTTCTAGGAGCCGAAGGACTGGATTCTGCAACCAAAAAAAGAACATGAAATAAAAACCAGAGAAATACAAATAAAGTCCAAGCACTAAATAATAATAATCCCTCATCATTCATTTCTTAGTTGTGACAAATGAGCTACTGTAAAGTTAACAAAGAGGAAGGTGTAAGGGAATTCTCTGTGAGGTTCTAGAAAATTTTCTAAATCTCTTCTAACATAAAATAATTATTGTAAATTACTGGTTCTTTGAGCCAGGACAGTTGCTTATCTTCTTAGTTTTTTAATCTGCAAAAAGAAGATAAATTTATACAATTTATGGGATTGCAAGGAGAGCAAGTAGAATATTTTTCTTAACAAAAATCAAATTATATAATAAAGACGAGGGTTATTGCTACTTGAGGGGAACGAGAAGGAAAAAAGGGCATACCTTGCTAGCACACTTGACATAATAGCTATCACTCTTCCATACTTTGTCCATATGAGAGCTTCTTCAGGTACTATGTGTAAATCTCTGAGTGTGTATTATATGCCCTGTTAGACATGGAGAATACAAAATATCGTTTTATGTTGTTATGAGCAGATTTATTCAGAACAATAATAAGTGACATATAAATAAATGCAGACATTATAAAAATAACAAAACTCTTAAGTTGTTTGACAAGTCATGAAGATATCCTGTCACAAAATATATAAAGCAATTTGCTGTTTGAAATACTGTATTCAATCGGATACAGTTGAATCTATCCTAGGTTTTATAGAAACCGCAGCAAATGACTTAGCAATCTATAAATCTACGCTTGACAGTACTTAAGCAGGTTTCATAAATGATTTGCAGTGGAAGGAGGAGTTTACTATAATTGTTCTCCCTGGCCGTAAAAAGCATTAT
>NW_003852454.1:9165227-9166617 GCF_000181295.1 Otolemur garnettii | reverse complement strand
TCCTGGCTGAAATTAGGAGTGATCACAGGACCAAAATCAGAGCCCTTTAAAAGCTTCGAAAGTTGTTTGGAAGAACTCTTTCTTCTATCAGGTGTGAATGGGAAACATGTGACCCCAGTTGTCAGATGTCTGATACATTGCAAGTGGTTTCAGAGACATGTAGAAAAAATAAAGATGGATCCCTGAGAAAATTGATGAAGCACCAAAGTTATTTCTTAAGTTTATCTTACCCTAGGAATTCCCCCCAATTCTAAGTGATACATGTACTTCATGTTTGTTCAAGTCACTTTTAGTTTGATTTTTCTAACAGATACCATGAGTGAGCTTACTTTAGGAAAGAAACTATCCTCCCATTGTAGTCTGACTAGCTAAATATAAGAAATTAGAGGAATAAAGCTGTGGTGTAGTCCTTCTGGAATGACTCAGATTTCTACCTTTTGCTATACCTACTCCTTTTGCGATGTAACTTTGAAGCTGCTCCCATCAAGATGTGGAATCCATTCACAGGCTGCTTGGTTCCAAATTTTGTCATTTGACACTCTTTGGCCAATAGGATATTGATAGTGGCGATGCTGCTGAGGCTTGAGAACATAGTTGCATAATTCATTCTATTCTTATTCCTGCATCTCCACCATAAGACTATTCCTAGTCTAGCCTGCTGGATGATAAAACATCCAGAGCAGATGTAAGTCACTTCATTTGTCTTTACAGAAGCCATGCTAGATCATCCAACATTCCTCTGACCTCCAAATACATGGGAAACCCCAGCAAAGAGTGGCAGAGGTGCCTAACTGACCTTTAGTTGACCTCACATGCATAAGATAACCGTGCCAAGACCAAAAACAAACAGCTATTATATACACTGATAAAACAGCACACTTGGGAGCTAAAAGAAATTGAAGACTTATGACTTAAACATTTATTTATGTTTTATAATACTGAGTTTTGGGATAGTTGGTGATCAGTAACACTATGACAAAAATAATTAGTGTATCCACTGATACGAAAAGTGAGAACTAGCTGGAGTTGAAACTCAAAATAAATGGTATTAATTTTGGAACCAGATGGCGAGAAAGCTCTTGTAGTCATTTAAGAGTGATGAGAAACTGATATAAGCACAGGAAATACAGTGACCCATGGTGGTAGAGATATCTTTGGCAGCACTTTTGCTGATGATAACAGAAGATAAAAACATAACCACAAAATTTTTGGATTTGATCAAGGTTATTCTCAAGGCAGTAATGCTGAAAGTGCATTTAACTTTTACTGTGTGTGATAAAATATAAGAAAGAGATGAACACAGAAAATAATTGAAATTACATATACAAGGCCTGAACTTACTGTGGTAAAAAAATAAAACATTTTTATTACCAGCTTTTCCTGTAGTAAA
>NW_003852454.1:9153901-9164307 GCF_000181295.1 Otolemur garnettii | reverse complement strand
TTTTTTTTTTTTTTTGAGTCAGATTCTTACTATGTCACCCTTGGTAGAATGCCATGGCATCACAGCTCAATACATTGACTGAGCTACAGGTGCTGCCAAATAATAACTTTTCATTACTTTTTTTTTCTTCTTTTGGAGAATGGTAATGTTTATTGCAATTATCCTATTTCTGTTTGACCACTGTCTTATACTGTGTCTGAGTGTGTGTGTATATATGGAACATAGGGGGTGCAGACACCTTGCCTTTTTGTTCATCATCCCTAAATCAGGAAGATCACTATTTATCCCTTTTTTGTATCAGAAGATCTTGGATTTTGAGTCTAGTTATGGGATTAGGTGAAATTTTGAGATGCTGAGATAAAAGTGAGCATATAATGCATATGATGGGACTATAAATAATCATAGTACATCGAATCTAATCCGAGTCTAATGACTCTGATTCTTATCCTTCTACATGTTTGCAGTATAATTTTATAGCTTCTTTCTTCAAAAAGTAATTTACAACCCTGTCCCTTGTTTCTGATTGTAGCCATATTACTTGCTTGGAACAATAAGACTGTAGCAGTTGCGACTAAGAGGAAACTCTAAAAGTGTTGATGTGTCTGCTTTGTTTTTTCTCCTCTGCATTTGCCATGAGAACATATCTAGGATAGCCTAGTATAGATGAAGATAGACAGTCAGGATCTCTCCAGCAGAGACATGTTAGAATGCCCACCACCCAATCAACTTCCCGAAATTAGAAAGAGCCCAGGCAAAATCATCACAGATGTCTCACCATTCACAGGTGCCCTTCTTCCACAGGGAGTCTTGAATCCCTCAAAGTCATTCATAAGGATTAGAATCAACTTCTTCCACACTTTGATAATGCTGATATTTTGATTTCCTCCCATGAATCCAGAATGTCTTTAATGGCATCTAGAAGGGTAACTTCCTTTAAGAATCTTTTCAGTTTATTTTGCACAGATACACCAGAGGAATCACGGTCTGTGGGGTAGGGGGATGAGAGAGGGAAATGAAGGATCCCATTAAGCCTAGCCAAACCCCACAGGGATGAACAAAATGGATGCTTATTTATTTTAAAACTAGAATATCTGGGGTGATTTGTTACACAACATTATTGTGCCAAGAGGTAACAGAGATAAAGACCTACAGACCTAGGTTGAAAGTGCATACTAGAAGGTTTTTGTCAAATTATTCTTAGTGTTAAAAATCACTTCCAGCTGAATGTTTGTCTTGACTACTCCTAATTTTCCTGGCTCTGATTCTTGAATAATGTTCTTTCAACATAGTTTAAAGAAGTGCCATTTGAAAATATGTTTAAGTAACAGTTTTACAATAACAATTGCCAGTACATTTTTCTGAAAATATACACCTTTTTTTCCTGCTACAGTTTCTAATTTTTATTTTGCCTAACAATATATACAGAGAGATACATCTGGTAATTTAAAAATTTAGATTATTCTGGTCAGGCACAGTGGCTCATGCCTGTCATCCCATAACTCTGGGAGGCCAACATACATGGATGGCTTTGAGCTCAGGAGTTTGAGACTGGCCTGAGCAAGAGCAAGATCCTATCTCTAAAAATAGCCTGGCATCGGGTGGTACGGGAGGTGCCTGTGGCTCAAAGGAGTAGTGCACCAGCCCTATATACCGGAGGTGAGGTGGTGGGTTCAAACTTGGCCCTGGCCAAGAACTGCAAAAAAAAAAAAAAAAGCCTGGCATTATGACAGGTGCCTGCTTGAGCTTAGGAGTTTGAGGATGCTGTGACCTAAGATGCCATGTCACTATAAGGGCAACAAAATGAGGCTCTGTCTGAAAAAAATTAAAAAATTAAAAAATTAGATTATGACTCATAATATGTATTGTTTATTTTAAGTTCATAAAAATCCTAAGGAATTTTTTCTGACCTATTCCGATTGTAAAAGAATGCCATTTTAGATCAAATGCATCAATAAAGTATATTTATATATTGTGATTAATTTATGTATCTTTCAGTATAATTTTTGATTCAGCAAATATGCTCAATAAATTAAAGATAGATAAGTGAATAAAAGATGTACTGCCATCAAGGGGCATAGAAGTATAGCAGAGGAAATAAAGTAAACAAAGTAGGTCCCATTTATGTCATTATACATGTGATTGTAAATGTAACCACAAATGCCATGGACACAAAGAAGAGAGGTACTGACTTCTACTTCAAAGTCAAGGTGTGGGAATTAAAGATATTTTCCCAAGCAATGTAAAATCCAGTTTATTTTCTAAAGGATTATCATGATTTGTGCAGGTTCTGAAGGACAGATTATGTAGAACAGCAAAGCAACATATGTAAGAAAGCTTCAAAGACTAGACAAGCAGAAGATATTTGGAACTTGCTGCTATCTCATGCACTATTCCAAAGGAATGAGATGAGTTAAGTAAGAGGATGGGACCTTTTTATACTATTCTGGACTTTTCATACAAACCTGTGTTTGTTTTTGCTGTTTTTCAGGAAACTAGACCAGTTCTAAAGGAAATGTATTGATTACATGGGACATCCTTTTGGTAAAACCTGGTTCCTACAGAATATGTTTGAAATAGAATTATTTAATAAGATTATTGTTTATTTGTCTTATCTCTTATGTGAACATATGCCACTAAACAGTGATGTCAATGAAACTCCACTAAGTTATGTACTGTACAAGGTCTGACACTTAAGTTCATGAACTTGATACTGTGTGCTTATATTGGAAGCTCTGTCCAAACAGCTCAGAAAGGAAGTAAAGGTTCATACCTTGGCATATTAGGGTCTCACAGCTGTGTTCATGTTGACACGTGGTGGTGTCTTGCTGAGTGGTCTTCATTTTTGTTGTGTGTTTCTGTGTGCCATTGCAAGAATGTGGGAGCTTAAACTAGAGCAACAAACAAACATTCATAAATTTCTTGCTAATCGTGGCAAGACTGGAAGTGAAACATGTTGGTCTGAGTTTGTAGAGATAAGACCATGAAGGAAATGACAGTGTACAAATGGATTAAACATTTTTCTTAGGGGAGAGAAGGAGTCTCTGAGGAAGAGAAGTCAGGTCAGCCAGTAATGAGCATAATTGAAAAAAATTGCAAACATTCAATGAATTGTGCATCAAAATCTTTGGCTGGCTATGGGATGCACAGTAGACAAAGTAAGCATCGCTAGAGAAACAGGAAAATCTTAACTGAAATCTTGGCATGAGAAAGGTATGTGCAAAAATGGTCTGGAAGGAGCTCACCAACAGACAAAAGCAAAAGAGAGTTGAAGTTTGCCAAGACCTTTTGGAGAGGCAAACTGATGTTTTGGACCATGTAATCACTGGTGATGAAATATGGGTGCACCAGTAGGACCCTGAAACAAAGTGTCAAAGTACACAGTGGAAGTCAGCAATTCTCCATAACCAAAAAATCCGATCAGTTCAAAATCAAGAGTTAAACGATGTGGCTAACTTTTTTTTAATATCAGAGGGATTGTTCATTATAAATTTGTACCAATTAGACAAACAGTTAACCAAATTTGCTATTTAGAAGTGCTGAGAAAGTTGCTTGAAAAGTTAGATGAAATGACCTGAACCTTTTGCCAACAACTCATGGCTCTTGCATTACAACAGTGCACCAGCTCACACAGCACTGGCTCTGAGGGAGTTTTTAACCAGCAAACAAATAACTGTATTGGAATACCCTCCCTACTTACCTGATCTGGCCCACAATGACTTTTTTCTTTCCTTAAATATAAAGTAAATATTGAAACAAAGACATTTTGATGACATTTGGGACAGTGAGGGTAATACAACAGCTCTAATGGCCATTCCAGAAAAAGAGACCCAAAATTGCTTTGGGGGGTGACTAGGCACTGGCATCAGTGTATAGGTTCCTAACAGGAGCACTTTGAAGGTGACCACAGTGATATTCAACCACATTCAGGTAAATAGAACATTTTCTAGTAAGAGTTCATGAACTTAATGGTCAGATCTCAAATAACTCATTTTAAACAATGCATCTCCTAGCAACTGTCAGTTAATAGAATCTATCTCATATGAATTCCTGGAAGAGATTAAGAAAAGTGATGGATAGAGCTAATCCACACTAGGGGTAAATGGCCAGATTTCTTGGAAAAAGCCATATGGGAATAAGTGATTATTTCTGAAAATTATGACTCATATAATAAGAAACACAGGGTGTCCATAAAGTTTGTGTGCAACTTTTTAAGTCGCACACAAAATTTATGGACACCTTGTATTCAAATGGAATGGAAGGAAGACCAAACAAATACATAAATGTTAACAATTTACTATTTCTAAGACATCATTTGAATAATTGGATTAAAATAGTATGATAGTTGTTTAATACAAGACAATATAAGTTAACCTCTCACATGCTCATCTGTATGCCTGTAGTGATTTAGGGAATGGGGTTAGAGGGAGAAAAAGAAACATTTTACTTTGAAATTATAGGTATTTTCAATGTTTCAAAGTAATGTGCATTATTTTGTTTAACAAATAAAATCAAACTGATACATATTAGAGATAAAATTGGCAACAGCATGTCTCAAGCATCAGCTGCCAGGACCAGCCCTTCACCTTAGTTGGGGTAGATGGTCACACTGGTAAAAAGAGTAATAGGATTGAAAAGACTTCCTCGTGCTTTGAGTCATTTCCCAAATGGTGCCAGAAAACCAAGTGATTGAAAGTGCATTAGTTTTTATTTGATTGCACTGCTGATCTATTAGTTTCTCCTTTCTTCTGGAAGCTATGACATATGCATTTTAAGCCTCAAATCTTCCTTATGTAAATAATGTGTCATGTATCCTCCAAAACAAGAGGCAGAGGCCTGGGGTCCAAAAGTGGCTTTTGGTGACTGGAAGAAGAGTCAGTAAAATAAGATGGAGAAAGGTACAATAATGGCACAAAAGAGAATCTATTAATGGAAGGATATTGGTGACATCTCAGTTTTAGAAAGTCCTGCTGCCAAGAAACATGTAGACTCAACTATTCTGTTTGTAAAAAATATGTAAAAGTTTTATAAATTTTTATCTAAAATAATTTCAAAGCACCGCATAATTTGTAATATTTCATCAATAAACTATACCAAAAATTCTAAGGTTTCAGTGAAAAAATGGAAATGTCCTGTCCTGTTAGACTGAAGCAGAATAACCTTAACAGGTACATAGCTTCATATTAAAAATGTTTAAAAAGGAAAGAAAAAAAAAAGCCAGACTGTTGTATCTTGAAGCGAGGTGCTTTATAGAAAGCTAGAGATACTACAAAATTTAATTTATGCCTTTAGAGACTTTCAAAGTCCTAGTAAATATTTTACTGACCATTTTATGTGTTTTAGTAAATGAAGTGCATAAAGCACCAGAGAAACTAGAAAAAAAATTATTATTCTATTTCAGTTTTATAACTCCTCTCACATTAGTGGTATATGAGTTTATCTATACTACGTAATGATATAATACACCGATTCTAATAGTGTGTGTTACAATATTCAGAATTCCCAAAGCACCGGAGTGGTAAAAATGCCTTCCACTACACCTATAATTTGAACCTTCAAAATACAAACTGGATTATATACCAAATGGAAATAAACCTTTTAAAATACTCATATCTGGTACTTTGACAAGCAAGAAAACTTTTATATTGTCAACGGTTTGGGAATGTACAATTATGTTTTAATATTAAAACTGAAACACGCTGCTGATGCAACAGCTAAATCAACCTAATAATTCAGTGAAATACTAACCTCGAGCATGGCTACAATTTCTTTGCATAAACCCAATAGCTAGCACAGAATTCAAACAATAGTAGACAATCATCTGTGTAATAGTTGTCTATTTTATCACATATCTTAAACAAGGCAATGGAGAGTTATCAGTATTAGTACCTCAATGACAAGGTTTATGAGTACTAATGCTATAATTTTACAAATATGTCATATGGGTATTGCTGTTCAGTAATAATATTGTTTCATTATTATATTTTTCAATATAATAATGAAAAACATCATGAATGAGTAAAAGAAAAAAAAAGAAACAGTTCTGTTTTATAGAAAGACAAAAAGTTCAGACCATTATGAAAAAAGAAAAGTAATGTTCTCAGCACTGAAGTTCACAAATTCTAGGAAGGTTTGTTGTATATCAGTTGAACAGAAAAACATCTAAAAGTAAAAAAACTGAAAAGTGCTGAGTTTTGATTTCTTATTTCAAAATTAGTGTTTATTAGCTTTTCTGTTCTCTTTTGTTGCTATCTTGATCAGATCTTGCCATCTTATTCTAGATCCATGGAAGCCATAACTTAACCAACAATTCTTACTGAATAAATCAAGTCAGAGCTTCGCAATTAATTATGAGATAAATATTGTACTCTAGTCCTTAAATGCTTTCATCCAGCAAGTTCTTGGTGAATTTGCCAAGTTAGCAAGGATTAGTTTTAAGAAATGCATCTCTCCTGAATAGCGTCATTCATTTTCATATGAGGCAAGGATAGCAAATCATATTAACATCAGCTACTGCCCATGACCCTGGCACAGTTATTTAAACTCTTTGCCTCTCTGTGCCTTAGTGTTGTCCTCTTACCTCAGAAGGCTTTGTGAGAATTAAATGAACTAATGCATATGGAATACATTGCCCAGAACTTTATACATGGTAAGTAGAGAATCTATATATTCTCTTAGTGGAAGCATTAAATTATGTGATTATGAGGTAGGAGATTGGCCTCATCTTTTCACAATAATGTGGTGTACGTACAAGGGGGAAGTAGTGAAGCAGCCTTGGAACAGAGTGAAGGTCAAGGATATGACCAATTTAGTTGTGAGTGATGGTAACTGGCTTGGAGTATGAGGCCGAAGAAATATTTTGAAAGCACACAAGGGAGTCAGGGAAAGGCTGTGGCTTTTGCAGCATGTAATCAGAAGCTTACACAGACTCTGCCATGAATACTGCGGTACAGTCTAAAACAACACCGTAGGGGTTTCCTTCTAAACAATCTTCTCTCCATGGCTCAATGCAGATTGTCAAACACTCTGGGATGGCTATGTAAGACGTGGGAAGCGACTTATGCAAGTGAGAATTCGTAGTGCTCTGACACACAGAATTAGATCAGGGAAAGGCACACCAGGCTGCTTCCTTCCCTATATGATAGTGGAACTATTGGATGGCCCTTGGATTCTGGGTTTCCTCCTCCTGGGATAGAACAGAATGAGTACTTCATTTTTAATGTGTTTCTTTGTTCAAATGATGCAGATTCATCCTTATTAGCATTTCTAACTTTAGGTGTCATGGATGTGGTCTTCTAAGGATGCCAGAAGAGGTCTGTGTCACTCTCACAGACTGGGAAGTAGTAACAGGCTCTATGGGAAAGTGACGCATGCAGACAAATCAGAAAAATGGAATGAGAACCAGCTGAGGGATAGGATATCAGAGCCTGGGACCCGAGGGTGCTAATAGTAACATGATGTATTAGTGAATCCTTCAGGGAATCGCTGAAATGCTCCTGGATTTATTTTTCTTAGCCGTGAGATGGAGCCCTGGTCTCTGACAACCCCTCCGTTGCTTTCATTCGGCAGTGAGGAACAGGTCTGCACTGTTCCTATCTATGAACACATTTTCCTCTAGCGTAGGACTCATCACTTCTTGAAATGGCATCTTTGTAAAAACTGAGATTTTTGGTCATGTGGGCACTCTTGGAAGGCCTACATTTATTGAATGAGAATTTCTGGTGTTTCTAATATATGTGGATTTTTTAGAAGCATGGCTTGGTCAAATCAGATAGTAGGGAATGTGAATTTCTAGTCCTCATCCTTTCAAAGCTGCTGGCTCAAATAAATAGCTGCACAGGTAAAAGAAATCACCAGTTACAACTTGTGTCATTTTCCCCTCAACAATAATATCAATAGTAACAACACACCAGAGAGCTCATTTATCTAAGATAAGCACACAGATTCCTTTCAGACAATTGCACAAATATCCTTTTTTTTTTCCCCAACCTCCAGGGTTCAAGCAATCCTCCTGCCTAACCTCCTGAGTGGCTGGGATCACAGGAATCCACCACCATACTAGGCTATTTTTAGTAGAAACAAGCTCTTGATCTTGCTTGGGATGATCTCAAACTCCTGAATTCAAGTGATCCTCCTGCCTCAGTCTCCCAGAATCACAAATATCTTAATTGATTTGTCCTCCTCTACTCTTATTCCTAATCCATAGACCTCATCAAAGCTTCATGTATTCTTAAAAAATAGCAATAAGACTAATAATAACAAACCATTCAATAGAGATTCTGAACAGACTTTGAAGCAGTTTTCTTAATGACTTGCCCACAGGACACGGCAGATGGTAAAGGCTGGATTTGAACTTGGGCCCATCTCTCCTCAACTTGAGGGCAGTCATGGAATGACTTTCCATGACTTTTTAACTTTCTTCCAGGGATGCAAATGCCTAAGAATAAAATCTAAGCCCTTTAACTTAGTTAACTAAGAGCTTAATTTCCTTTCCAGATTGTGAAGTCGTGTATTGAAGGATCCTCTGAGAAAGTGAAGTTTGATTTGACACTTGGGGACATGGAAGATGGCCAGGTGCCAATGAGACTGTGACACATACGGGGGTAAATTTCCATGCGGAGCTAACAACTTACATGAAGGTCCTCTGGAGGAATGGTGCATGGGACTGAAGGAAATCCAATAGAGATGGAGCATAAAATCACTTGATACTTAAAATATTAAGTATTAGAGTACTGAGGGATGTAGAGGCAAAATTGGTAACTTGTATGTTATGGTAAAGGTTTTGCTTTTCCACTTAGGAAGAGTGAGAACCCAACTTTGGCTTCATATTCACATTTGAAACAAAATATGATTTTTGCATTCACTACCAGATATTATGCTAATATTTGTTAAATGACATATTAAACACCTGCCTTCTGTTAAGATTTTTATATATATTATATAACATTGCTTCTTTCCCTGAAAGAAATGACCTATCTAATTAACAATGCACTATTTTCCATTGTAAATGTTGGATCAAATTCTATGTCTATTTAGAACACAAGAGGGAATAGCCAATTCTTCATGTGGAAGCAAGGCTTGGAACATTATGGTAAAAGAGGCTGACAGTCTACCATGGAACACATGTGTCTGAGTTATGTTATCAGTCTTAGTTCTGGGGATTAGAGCTGCCTCACTTCTTATTCTGGCTATTGCCAAAGCACATTACTGAACATAAATTTCTTGGAGTGTGAGACTAAGTCCTGAATAAAACATGCTGAGCATGGGTTTGGATGTTAGCCAAACAGGACTGTTGCAGGACAATGTGTTATAAAAATATGAAGATACTTTCCTTGCTGGTGACAGGTACAGACTGTATTAATAGGAGCATTAATAAGGTTGGTATTGCATAACTGAATCCTAGAACAGGTAATTCATTTGTAAACAGTTCCAAGAATCTTTTGTGAATAATTTAAATCTTCATGCTCTGTTCTTCTGTGCTTACTCAATACACTTTGAGAGTGTGAAAGCAATTTATTCATGCATTAAGACTTGTTCAAAATAACTGAAGAGTTTTAACTTTCCCTATGAATAAAAATTTTGTTTTAAAAATTGACCTGCTGAATGGATCGGTATTTATTTGAGAGCACTATTTCCTGAAGATGGCCGAGTGAAGAATGTGCTAATAAGATATATTGTCATTTTGTAAAAATCCCAGGGTATTTCTCTTGACATTTCACAATAAAAACAGATGATTCTACTTTTTCTTTTCCTGGAAAGCATCCAAACCAACCAATATAATTAGCAAAGCTGTTAGATTTTTAGCCAGTTATCAAGAAAGAAGATAGACCATTGTCACCAGAAATGAGGTACACAAAATTTATAAACAAAATTCTTTAAGTTTTAGGTTAAACAAAAATTATCCTCCTAGAACTCCTTTCTTGATCTGTGCCCAACTCCTTTCTTGATCTGTGCCCAACCAAAATTATCCTCCTAGAACTCCTTTCTTGATCTGGAAGCTTCTATTGATCCTGAAATGTATTTCTATACCAGTGCCTCTCACATAGTTTCTCTATTTCCTGTCTGTCTGCAATTCCATTTCGGTATCTCCTCTGTCATGACAAGGCCAAGACCAGGTATTGGTCAGTGAGATTGACACTCATGACATTTTTTCTTGGACTTCACTTTCCCCTGGTGGCTGTGTGCAGTATACCCATTGCCATCATCAAAATAAAGAAAAGAGGACTAATACTTTAACTTGCTTCCAGGATATTTTAAGATATAAATCTGATCATCTCAGAATTTATCAATAGGTCCCCAAACCTTTAAGGGTCAAATTCAAACTCCTTTGTGTGGTCTGCAAAGGTGTCTATGACATCTGGCACACCTCATGTCTCTCTCTCTCTCTGTATCTCTCTCTGTCTCTCTCA
>NW_003852454.1:9151766-9153621 GCF_000181295.1 Otolemur garnettii | reverse complement strand
TCAAACTCTTAGGTTTTAAGCAATTTTCTTGCCTCAGCCTCCCAAGTATCTGGGACTACAGGTGCCTGCCACAATTCCTGACTATTTTTTAGAGATGGGGTCTTGCTCTGGCTCAGGCTGGTCTCAAACTCATGAGCTCAGGCAATCTACCTGCCTGGGCCTCCCAAGTCCTAGGATTACAGGTATGAACCACCATGCCCAGTGATACTTCATTCTTTGTCCCACTCTGAGTAGCTGTCTCAGAGAAAGCATTAATATGGCATTCATCAATCGTTTTTCTGTTCTGTCATTATAAAGTTTTATGGCTCATGCCTCCAGAGGTTATAGCCATTGTCTTTACACTCTTGATGCCTCAACACTTTGTACCAAGGGGTAGCCCAATGTACATTTGTGAGAGGAAGGAAGGAAGTGTGAAGGGAAAAAATATTTATGTGTGTTTATTGCCCTTCAGGTATATTTGCATTTAAACATCACAGGCAGCTGATAACTATATTTACATGGATTTTTAGGGATTTGGTCATTTTGAGAAGAGGCCTCAAGGCACCTCTAAATTCACAGTCTATATGAAAGCTGCTTCTTCCAACCTCAGGTGAAGCTGATCCTGCTGTCACCAACAGTGAATGAAATAGGCTATAGTTGAGATATTCACTCTAGAGAGAGAGCTATGGATTTCCAGGAGAATGGTATCCAAAATTATAGACAAGCCAACTGAGGTAACTCTCATTTTAAACAGCAATCTAAAATCATAGGGATGGACTGTACCTCCCAAGAATAAGACAAGCAGGAGTGCAGAAGACTGGACACATGACACATGCTGTGGGCATGTAGGCTCAGGCCAAGATTGGCCCCAGGTGCTTGGGTTTGTCTCAAGTAAAATACTTTCGGGACCTGTTCATCCCAGAGCTGCCTGTCTCCTTTAACTGAGAAAAACTAATAACTATGGGGATGGTAATAACAATAACAAAAGATAACCCAAATTGGACTCTTTCTACTTAAAATTAAATTGATATGTATTGAATTTTTAATCTCTATAACAACTTATGAGGTAACACTATTATTATTTTTCTTTTACCAAAATGGAAATGAAAACATAGAAAAGATGAAGAAAATGGTGTAGCTTAGTGCTCCATGGTGAGTCCTACAAATTGTTTTTATTGTTGTTGAAGAACTTAATAAATATTTATTGAGCATCTATAATGTAGTGGGTACCATTCTAGACACCAACTATATCCCAAATGTCATCAAACATAGGGGAAAATGGGAATTTTTAACTGAATGTACCTTTACTTATGAAACATTCATTACAGTTTTTACAAAATAATCTTTATGTGTTGACTACCTCTTTGTACAATTTTGTAAATAAAGGTGCATTTATGTATAATTTCCCATTTTTCCTATGTGTGGAGACTTTTGGAACACAATATATATGTTGATGGGTCCCGTATGATAATACTGTAGAGGTAAAGGGGAAAGCTTCCCCTTTGTCCTATAAAGATTCACCAAAAAGTCAACTTGCACAAGGCAGATTCATTGTAGGAAATGCATACAAATTTATCTAATGTGTATACACGGAAGCCTTCAGAATGAACACCCAAAGATACAGAGGAAATTGTCCACTTTTCTGCTTAAGTTCAATAAAGTACAAACAACCAGATAGAAATATAATTGGACAAAAAGGGTATGAACAGATGCTAATAGACTGAGTGAGTAAATCTATTCTTCCTTTCCTCTCTGAGTATGCATTCTTTCCTTCCTAGTGAGGGGCAGGGGTTTCTCTGGAATGAGAGAGGGGATCTTATCAACTACAAGGTCAGATCATTTTCTTTATGGCTAATTTTTCCATAGAAAGGTGGAG
>NW_003852454.1:9129628-9150903 GCF_000181295.1 Otolemur garnettii | reverse complement strand
TATTTTTAAAAATGCTTTATTGAGGTATTATTGACATACAGAAGTTTTATATACCTATGGATACCACTTGACTAGACTGAAGAAAAATATAGATGAGTGAAACTATCACCACAGTCAATGTCATAAATATATCTATCACCCCCAAAATCTTCCACCTGCTCACTTTAATTATTATTATTTTATTTTTATTTTTGCACTAAGAATTCTCAACAGAGTATCCCTTAGCAAATTTTTCAGTACACAATACAGCATTTTTTCTGTTGTTGATTTCAGATTAATATGAGGGTACAATTATGTTATAATATTTGTATTTGTTAGGTGAGATTCCTTTTGTAGTTGTGCCCCTCCCACAGAAGTCATGCCATATGTCCTTACATTGTGCCCATTATGTGGGAGCACACCTCCCTCCCTCCCTTATCCCCTCTCCCTTTAACTTGAATCGATTTGAGTTGTACTCTTGTGTGGATGTGTATATTAACTCATGTATTGGCTTCATGGGTAGCACTGAGTATGTTGGATATTTGCTTATTCATTCTTGTGATATTTTACTAAAGAGAATGTTTTCCAACTCTATTCAGGTTAGTATAAAAGATGTAAAGTCTCTATCTTTTAATGGCTGACTAGTATTCATATATATATATACATACACACATATATATATATATATATATCAACTCAAGTGCCCATCAACCCATGAATGGATTAACAAACTGTAATATATATTGGCGATTATAAATTGAGCTGCAATAAAGTCTAGTGTAAATATCCTTGTGATAAAATGATGTTTTCTTCTTCTGGATAGATACCTAGAAATGGGATTGCAGGATCAAATGTAAGGTCTATTTTGAGTTCTCTGAGGATTCTCCACACTTTTTTCCAAAGAGGCCAATACATACAATACAGTATCGTTTACTCTAGAAACTACACAGTACAGAACATCTCTGCTGTGTAGAACGTTTGTAGAATTCATTCACCTTTCATAACTGACACTTTGCACCATTTGACCCAAACCACCCTATTTCCCTCTCCCAGCCTCTAGACACCACCATTCTAGTCTCTGCTTCTGTGAGTTTGATGGTTTTGGATTTCTCATGTGAGTGGGATCATGGATTTGCCCTTCTGCACCTGGTTTATTTCATTGATCTTAGTGTCCTGTAAGTTCTACAGGACATTAAAAATGGAAGCAAGACTTCCATCTACATTAAAATGGAAGAGAGACTCTAATGTTTATAATGATTAAACTGTCTTTTATGTTTTTTTTGTGGATACATAGAATTTTATTTGTCAAGTATACCTCAATAAAGATAGAAAAATATAGTGCCCTCTAATCCTAGTTCAATCATAATGTCTCATGTGAAGCTGGTTCCTATAGCAAAGGGGTTCTAGTGGCAACTCAAGACTGGCTTGGACTGTGGGCATGCCTGTACCACGTCTTCATTCATAAAATTGTCCAACATCCAAGAGTCTACAGGGACCCAACATGAAACCTAGTGCCACTGCTCTCAATTTTACAATAACGCAAGATGCAGGAATGGTTAAGTTTTAGGCCCAGCCAATCCATAGGTTGTACCTCTTTTCCAGCTATTTCTTACAGTGGACCACCTCATACTCATTGTTTTATGTATTCACTTTTTAAATTACAAATTGATGAAAGGGTATAACTAGGTTATGTTGTTTGAGTCTGTTAGGTAAAGTCCAAGTTGTAATTAAGCCCTTCACCCGGGAGATGTGCAATGTACTCCTACATTTTGTCCATTAGATGGTAGAATGCCATCCACCCCTCTCCTCCCCCTTCCCCCAATTTGAATGTAATTTTTTTCTTTCATGTGGGAGTGTAGCTGTTCATCCATTGTTTTCATATTGATAAAACTTTCTTAAATTATTGATCATAGGAATAAAGTTAATATGTCACAATATCCTAAACACCATAACACTGAGTTAGTAATCAATTATGAGAAAAATTCTAAGCTTCGAAAACTTGAATCTATGATATATGGAATATGTAACTAAAATTAACATTGTACAACAAGCCATGCATATTTATAAATTATCAGTGGCTCAACTCTGAACAACATTTAATTTTGTACCAGGACCTTTGTAAATATAAGAACCAGTTCATTCACATCCCCCATATCCACACCCTGAGTCATTCTGAGATTTTACTCATTTTAAATGTTTACTAAGATTCTAAAAAAGTCTAACAAAGAATATACTTTATGATTACTGCAATTGTAGAAATAGAAAAAAAATAATAAAATTAAAAATTAAGAAGAAAAAATTTAAATCTTAGAACTTAGTAAATTTTACATTGGTTTGACTGTAAGTACATGAATGTGTTTTTAATTATCCCAATATTCTTTTTTCTTTTGTCTCTTTAAAGGTAGCAAAACTTCCTATTTTAATTAATTTGCTTAGGAAATTTTGATTAAATAAATCTATAATTATCTGTTTTAAGTTCAAGAAAACTCATTGTGTTTAATTCATTAATTTTGATGAATTATGTAGTGCTGTAATAATATTTGGGTTTTGATTAGTTAATATATGAATAAGTGTTATATTATTAATAGCTTAATAGATAAATTGCTTGTTAGCTTTCTAAGGAAATTAAACCAAGTGCATGTAGTGTGACTGTTTCCTCACACACAAAACTCTTCAGACATGAAAGAATCTCTGAACAATTAAAATTCTTTACTGGGCTGAGAAAGACAAGGAAAAGCTGCCAAGTAGGATAGGAAATGGATTTGATGTTAAGGCTGACTAAGTGCTAAAGAGAGAAAAGAAGAAGGTATTACAGTTCAGGGTTCAGGGACTGGAAGTACAGGCCTGCCTCGAGAGGACAGAAGACTGGGGAATATAAGTAGAAAACCTTATCAAGAGATATGGATCAAGTCTTGTAGGTGGGGCAGCTGTGAAGAACAATACAGTCTTTTCCTTTAAAAAAAAAAAAAGAGATTCTGTTTAATTTTGTTTTTAACTGAATCTACGGAACATGTTGAAGGTGAAATGAGAGCTAAAATTTTTGAAGAGATGATTTTAGATAAGGTGTGGAATCAATTTGAATGAAGACATCAGAGACAGCCCAGGCTGTAATTGCTAACTGTGGTGTCGACTGTTTGAGCTTGGGTGGTAAGAGGGGTCAGGAAGAGGGTGAAAGGCCAGCACCACAGAAGAAGCCCTGGCCAATCTGTATTCGGGGAAGGAACGGGTGGACAGAAACAGCCCTTATATTTGGAGCTTGGGAAATAGCCATCCAGAGGCCCATTCATTTCCAGAGCAGAATGTCTCCTATTATTCCTCAGAAAGATTTATCTTTGCAGCTTGGCACTCACAGTGGTACATATTTAAAGACACACAAACATATCACTGTCACTTCCATTGTGAGCCACCCTGGGAATTTCAGGTGCCCCATAGTAAAGTCAATAGCCCAGTAAAATAAATGTCTCCCTTTAATCTTCAGCTCCACAAGGAGATGTTTATTATGTCAGAGAAAAACATTTTTGCTTTGGGTCTCTGAGTTCATGTTGTGGACAATCGTTTTCCTTGGGTGCTTGAGTGTGATGAATTGTAACTATGAAAACTGTGACATTTTAACAGTTGTTTGCCTGAGAACAAATCTCCTACACAGGTGTTAAAAACACAGTATCTTAGAGACAGTCCAGGGTCTCATGACATAGAGTCATTTAGGAGATAAAATAAATTAAAAGCAATTGGCCTCATCTTATGTTACAATGGACTCAACTCAAAGAATAAACTACTTTCTTTTTTCCTTCTCCCCCTATGTTCCCTTCATAATTCTGCCTTCCAGCCAAATCCTACCCTCCTTTCAAGCAGAAGTTGCCAACTGGTAGCCCTCAGGCTAGATAAGGATAAAAAAAAAAACTGTTTTGTTTTAAGTTAGAAACTATAAAAATAAGAATAATCATTTAAATTACAGTTATTGATATTTGAAAATCAGAGAATCTCATAAATAAATAAATTAAAATCACTTGCTTCTCTTGAAAAAAAATTAGACATCTGACAACATTTGATTTTTTTCCTGGCAAAATGGGTGAAGCTGAATCATGTGTGTTACTTGGAGGTACAGTGTGAGTGAGGAGTCCAGCCATAAGACAAAATTCTGGGTGGTTTTCTTTTCCACACATCCATAGGCAATTCTAAGAGGTCCTCAGGCCTCATGGAGAGAATCTGCTGTCCCTACACCAGGATTGGTGCACAGATGTGTATTGCAGCTTTCTGCCAGAAGCTATAGTGTAGAACTCAGGCTCTGAAGCTCTGGGCTGGCCACCCTTCTATACTAATACCATTTCTAGGTCAGGGACCACCACGAATGGGCCTGCCAGTCATGGGGGCCTCTGCTGAGATACTGTTCTCCACACCACTCTCAGCCTTTCCCCTTCCCCATACCACCTGCCCATGGGTCCATAAGGAGGCAGGTGCCTTTTTTTGAGAGTGAGATGATTCCTCCTGTCTGTGCCGATCAACCTGATCCTTGCCCAGTGCAGGTCTATGGGGAAAATGGGAACACTGAGGAGCCTGTACCTCTTGTTTTTTTCCTTCTTACTTGCACTATTAATAAAATAAAGTCTTGTTGCTACTTTGAGTTTGGCTCTTTGTTCTAATTGACTTCCTGGACCTCTAATTGATGAACAACGGATACCAGAGTTGGCTCATTTTCAGGCCACTTCCTGTCGTCTTATATTTATGCTGATGTGCCTGTTTATACTGCAGAGAAGTTGTAAGGCATTCAAATTTTCATCCCTTTGTGCTGGCATAGATCCATTCTCACTTCATCCCATGATCTTTGACCACACAGCCCCAGCTTATGTTTTCTAAAATTGCAGAGTCTTGCAAAGCTTGGATGATTCACCAAAAGAATCATCATCCCATGGAAGCTTGATAAAGATGCATTATCTCAGGCCACCAAACCCATGAAATCATAATCAGCATGAAAATGATTCCCAGGTGACTTGTATGTACATTAAAATTTGAGAAACAGTGGTGTAGAACGTCTTTCTAGATCATCCACATTAGTTGGTATGTATTCACCTATTTCACACTGATATAATTTCATGTTGATATAATGTGTGTTACCAAACAGACTTCAAGCATCTTGATTCTAGAGATTATGTCCTGGGATACTTCTGTATGGGTATGTTCTGCTATGTGAACTAAGAAAGACTGATGGAAACAGAAAGTAAATATAAATCCTTTATGTAAAATAAACATACTTATATTTTTGGATCTGTCCTCCTAAAATTTGTGACCACAGGTAAAAATGCAAGATCGGTAACAGATCTGGGCATGGTAATAGCTCCAGACCCATCTCATTTCATCCCAGCCTGCTTGCCTTTGGTATTCATTTGACATACTCATTTCAAGACATTTTAGTGACTTGTGACTCTATTAGACTTGATGATTTAAATACATTTTCCTCAGGTTGACTTAAATCACCAGCAAACATTTTGACTTCTCCAACTACCATCTACCTCAGCTAGGACCCTTTATTATCATCCTACCAGGATTGAAGCTTTAATATAGGTTCTCTTGGGCTGTCACTTCATCTAGTCTAGACAGTATTTTTTAATCTGCTTTTAGACCAATAATGTGTGCCTTACCTGTTCAGATAACATTAATAAGTACATTATAAGCATTTGAACTAGTCCAGAGGTCAGCAAATGATGGCCTGTGGGATGGTAGCTTGTTTTTATAAATAAAGTTTTATAGGAACACAAACATATTTTTTCATTTGCATTTTGTCCATGTCTGTTTTTATACTAGAACAAAAGAGTTGAGTGGTGGTGACAGGGACAATATGGTCCTCAAAGCCTAAAATATTACTATCTGGATCTTTAAGCAAACTTTTGTCGAATATTAAAGTGGACAATTTGGTGAGGCAAATCAACAACCAAACAATACTTTCAGCACTCGGCAGACAAATGACTGCTTGATTTAGTTTTTCATTTTTAATATGCCCCATGTACCTAGTCTCAATGAATGGCACTGAAAGAAAGAAACATATGAACTTGTTTTTAAAATGAGGCAAAAGGTCGCTTCATTTTTCTTTAACCACGATAGACAACCTATCACTCATGTGACTGTTGAATATATTTCAAAATCTCAGTTCTCAGTTTCCCTCTATGTAGCAAATTTAAAAATTCTTTTTCATGCATCCATTTCATTAGATTATATGTTTAGCAAAGGGGTAAATATTTAGTTTATTTTATCTTATTTATTTATTCACCTGTTTATTTAACTAGTATGCGCATGACATTAATATGTCTTTAAAACTACACTAGGCACTTCAGGAACCAAACCTAAAGTACGAATGGGATGGTTAATTCTCAGACTACAGGGAGGTATAGTCCATACGGGTGATGTGAGCAAGTTGGCTGCAAAACCTGTCTCTCCATTGATCACCGGATTTGGTTAAACGAATGTGGCTGGTGAGTGTACATTTTCTGTGTATTTATTAAACTAAAGGTTATAACCTTGGTAGAATTGAATGGTTGTTCCAGATTATTCAGGCTTCCATCAACCATAAAGAAAGACTCATTGTGCTTAATTAACTCCATTGATAACACTTCAGCTTGGTCTCAATTAAGCAGAACAGGACCTGCATAAATGATAGGATAACTAGAAACAAGAAGCTACTACTGGATGTCCCCTGCCAGATTAAGAATGCAGACTTGGTTCCTCATCTCTCAAGATGCCTCCCTACCCTTCCTCCAACATATGTGTTGTTCCTGAGCTACTAACTCCTTGACCACATTCACTTCTGCTGTCTGTTCATCATGGGAAATATCTAGAATGCTTTAGATGTGACTTAACATTTTAAATAAATACGTTCTCTGAAATCTACTTAAGCACCAAATTATGTTTACATGGAGACAAGGATGTTTTTAAGTCATTTCTTAGGCAACAATCAAAAAGAATGTAGAATGAAGAAGAGTTAGAATGCAGAATTGGGGATGGAAAGAGAACTTCTCTCCTGGAAGAGAACTACCAGCCCTGTGGCTGCCTTCCTGGAAACCCTAGAGTTTAATACATGGGGGTAAATTGAACTTTTTATCTACTTCTGTTGTAGTGGAGGTGAAAAATGTTAGATATATTGCATTTTCTGAAGCAAAAAACTTAAAATCCTTTTATGACTATTCTAGATCAAAATAGTGATGGGAAAAGATTACTCAATTTTTCTGAAGAGAATTTAAAATTATCACGAGCAAAGTGAAATCAAACAAGCTTCTTATTCAGATATTGAATTCATAAAGAAAAGCTACCTAACAATACAGCAATTCATTCTATTATAATTACACCCTATTGTAATAACTGTGTTATTTTGGATGAAGTAGAGCTTCCAGTGAGAGAAATGAAAAAACTAACTGATGGTCCATCTATGTCCAGTTTTGTTCATCTTGAACTCCAATTTGTTCTCCAAACTGGAGCCACAGAGGTATTTTGAAGAGGACATGTTCTGCTGTCATGTGTTATAAAAATTTCAAAATACTTATAATGGCACATATGACTTTACGTAGTCAGGCTTCTACCCACCATTCTATTTTCATCTTGCCTAAAGACACATGTGCACATCTGGCACACATTTGTCTATACATCAGCCTAAAGACACATGTGCACATCTGGTACACATTCGTGTATACATCAGCCTAAAGACACATGTGCACATCTGGTACACATTATATTTTCATCTTGCCTAAAGACACATGTGCACATCTGGTACACATTCGTGTATATATCAGCTCTGCTGGTCTTTAAAAAAAATTCCTGGAATCACCATGTTTTCTCTTACCACAGGGTATTTATGTAAGATGACTTCTTCCACAAAGAACTCCCCTCATCTCCCTTCATCCAGAGAAATAATTCTGAACAAGTTTCTCAATCTCCACCTTCTTCTAATGGATTGGCTTATGCCACTCATTCTACAGCATATCTTTATTTCATAAGCTCTCAAGGTATTTCACCCTTTTTTCTGCAGAACTTGTTTCTGCCGTCATTTTTCACTTTAAACATGAGATTATTTAAATATTTTCTTTCTAGATTGTAACTTACATAAGGCCAGGAGATTTTTATGATTTTTGTCTGACACTCAAAACAGAGATGTCAATTGAGAGAAATGAACAACTGATTCAGCATTGGTGGTCCCGGGATAAAACATAACCAGGGAGCATACAACTTGTGTCCTGGGTTCACCTTGCTAGTGCTTTTACATTTGTTGGGTTGGAAACATGGACTCTGATCTCATTTATTTGGTCCAAACACTGTGCGAAGTGAAGGAGAGAGATTATGAACTCTTTCTTCTTTATTATAAAGGAACAGAGAGCAGTAGAAAAACTTTTTCCAAGTTCCCTCCACAAGGCAAGTCAGGCAGATGTAGAAATACAGCCGACATCTAAATCCTTCCCAGTTGCCTTTCTTCAGTGCCAATTTTGGAGCTTAACTACTACTTTCTCACTTATTCTCCATCGTGTCCAATCAACACACACACACACACACACACACACGATTTTTCTCTTAGAACACCAAAGCTGTAATTATTAAGCTTGAGAAAAAATGGTAAAGAGAATGATGTGTGGCAGGCAGGGGAATCACAAACAATATGGACTTAGGAATCGTAAGCCTGGAGTAACTCTTATCTCTAACCTTTACTGTCTCTTCACTGTAAATGAACTCCTGTAAACTTGAGATTTCATCAATGGTAAAATAGTGTCAAGACTTTGTATGGGTTTTGACCAAAATTAAAGCTTTATGAAATGCCAATTACAATTGACGATATGTGGTTAGTTCTAAGTATTTGTTAGAGTTCAACCAATGCTATTTCATGTTATGCCCACTAGTTGGGTTTTCTGGACCACATGGCCTGAGATTCACACTGAAACTGTGCCCAGCAGGTCGAAAAGATGAGCTTCACTAGTGGGAATTTTAGTTGATATTAACAGAAAAATCCTTGAATGTGCTTCCTCAAACAATATTGAGTCAACAGGCTCTTATTTGTAGATGAAAGAATCAGCCCAATATTACATATATTCTATTTGACCTTTGGATAAAGATTTGTCTGACCTGCTTTTTTTTTTTTTTTTTTTTTTTAAGTATTTTGACAATTATGAGTCAGGTTTCTGGGTTAGTTTACTCCATTATATGAGAACACAGAGAAGGAACAGATACTCCTTCTGTGAGATGCAGCTGAAAAAAATCTGCTCTTGTTTAAATTCTTCTAAAGACATATGAAGGAAGCACAAGGAACTATTACAAGAAGGATATGACCCATTATTTATCAATCTGTGGATAATGTGTTTATAATACAGAGATTATTGGAAATAATATCAGAACATTGCCTGGGCCATCTGTTTGTGCTTATTTATTGCTAATTTAGAATAAATCTGAAGAGTCTAGATTCATAAGAGTTCAAGTTTAATATTAGTAGAAACGAATGGATTCATTTTTTATCTCAAGCATTTGGTGCTGAAAATAAATTTAAAATAATATTTTTATATATATTTTCACCTTTGTAAGGCATACTAATATTGAGATATTAAATAAAGTTTACATTTTTCATAAACATTTTCAAGAGCTATAAAACAACCAAATTTACGGCCTAAGTTTACTTTATAAAATTAGAAACACAGTTTTTAACTGCTAGAAGTACAGGTTATCATCATATCTTGCAAACTGAACAGGATTATTCTGTGAGCCCTCAGTCTGTGAGACCCTTCTTCCCCACCATCCCTTGGAACTCTGTTCTCAATACGTCACTGACTAACTTCTCTCTGGTTGCCACTGTAGAATAGAAGAGTTTCAAAGAACCAGTGAGGATGTGAAATCAAGGAGGCAGGAGCAGGGGAAAAAAAGGAGTCTGAGGGTTGATTGAAATAATATCCAACATTTATTGAGGGCGTCATCCTCTTGCAGTGTATTGTGGAAGGTCACAACTCTGCTTTTACCACAGAAGAAATGCCATAAACGTCTGTAAATGTGTAAACAATAATTATAAACAAAATAAATGTGTCCCATATTTTACTGATGAAAAACATGATACTTGTTCTTGGTCCAGCTTAGGAATGAAAAGGCTGACATTTACAACTGGTTCTGTATCATACTGTAAACTTGTCTTTAAAAAGTGTTTCTAGACAATACTAATGAAAACCTTCGATGAACAAGAAGCAAGAAGTAAATATAAAAGAAGTTTCAGAATCAGTACGTTCACACTTTAAGAAATCTACACTTATTTTGATTAGTAATCATAAAATGCATGCTGTTTAAACAAACCAATAAATTGCAAAAATGCTCATATTCAGGCAGATATTATGGAAGTGAACAGAAAAATGAATACAATTCATACCTGTGGTTTCATTATCTCTGACAGAATAGCCACTGAGTCTTCATGATTGTCAGGATATGGTGAAGACACAGCTGCCCAAGGACAGATGACAGTCAAATGCGTGGGCACCCTTGAGATTCGTGAGGGTTGCAGGATGTTGCTGTTAGTAGAGGTGGAAAGTTATAAAACCAAATGTAACACTTAGACAAGTGACTACATACGGATGGATGTTTTTGGATTTATTTTTGGTAAACAGAGGGAGCAATTAATATTGTAATGACCACTGGAATATAAGAGTCATGAATGAAGGGGTGTTGTAGCCCAAGCACTTAGAATAGGGTCTGACTCAATGAGAATAGATGCTAAACCTTTACTTAATGTAAGGGTCTTTATATTAATACATTTGCAATTTTAGGTGAAAAAGATAAATTCCCAGAGAAATCATAAGAAGAAATAGAAATTATGAAAATATTGTAATCTGTAGTATATAGCACTGGTAAAAAATCTTGGCTAAATATTCAGGAAAGAAATCATCAAAATCATTAAAATTTCATCTATTCTTTTCAATAAAAACACTTCCAATTCATTTTACTAGCTTTAGTATAATCTTGACACCAAACCAGAAAAGGACAGTCTGAGAAAGAAAAATTTATAGTGTAAGCTTACTCATGACATAAATGTAAAAGTACTATTCAATTGTGGTGGGTTTCTGATTACAGACTGAGAAAAAAACTGTTCCAACAACCAAACCCAGATGCAATACAGTCTTAAGAAACAACTGATTTGGGCAGCGCCTGTGGCTCAGTGAGTAGGGTGCCAGGTCCATATACTGAGGGTGGTGGATTCAAATCCAGCCCTGGCCGAACTGCAACAGAAAAATAGCAGGCGCCTGTAGTCCCAGCTACTCGGGAGGCTGAGGTAAGAGAATCACCTAAGCCCAGGAGTTGGAGGTTGCTGTGAGCTGTGATGCCATGGCACTCTACCGAGGGTGATAAAGTGAGACTCTGTTTCAAATAAAAAAAGAAAGAAAGAACTGATTTATAAACCATGAGAGCTCCACAGGGACGGTTCAAAACACAAGCAAGCAAAGGGACAAAGGTGCCCCTGCAGGTGTATTGCAGATGGATAGCAAGTATCTGGATCCAAGACAGGGATACCCAGGTCTCAGGTGGAAATGGCAGATGCTGTTGGTGAAGAGAGGGCAAACCATAAAGCCAAATGCAATGCACCATTTAGAGCAGAGATGAGCTATGTACATGTGTCTTCATATTTATTTTTGGCAAATGGAGGGAGCAGCTGATGTTTTAGTGACCACTGGTGTATATGAATCATGAAGGAAGGAGTCTTGCAGCTTGAGTACTTAGAATATAGTCACAGATGCTGAAAGTGTGGTGTAAGGAGCCGACCTGGATTAGCACAGAGCAGGGAATGATCTTGCTTTGAGGTTAAATTTTTGAGGTACATGATCATGGGAGTATTTACCCTTGGAACGATCATGAGCAAAGGTAATCAAGTCTGGAGATTTCCAAACTTAGGTATGGGGGGCTCAAGTAGCCAGAGGATGGCTTTAGTTATCAATGGAAACTATACTTTTTTACAGAAACATTCTAGAAATCCAGGCCCAGAAGACTCCCATAGAGTAAAATCCAACTTGATCATAGACATAGTTTGGTATTGCCTTGCTGAATGAATGTCCATATGCCTTACAACAGCATTTTCCTACTTTTGCGTACTTGGAGAAAGTCTTGTATTCATATCCTGGGAGACATGTTTAGATATGTTTATAGTAAGTAGCACTGTTTACAACTTCTTTAAGTTAGATTATCTAAGGTGCCTCAATTTTAAAATGAACAAATAATTTATGGTGTATATATAATAACACAGTCATGAAAAAGGAATTTATTAAGCTACATATGCTAACATATATAAATCATAGGAACATAATTTTGAGTGGGGAAAAGAGAAAGTTATAAAGATTGCATGTGTTATTAGTCCACTACAAACAGAAAAATCTAAATAATAGCTTGGGGCAATAATTATCACAAAGTCTATGATGATTTTAATGGTCAAGCAGGGGGCATTTGAGAATTGCAAAACTAAAAACAGTTTTGTGTAGAAATGGGGGTGCCCAACCTGTGGCCTATGGGCCACATGCTAATTTTGTGTGGACTTATTTTTGCTTATCTGTGATATTATATAACACAAAGTATGCATTTTTTTTTTTTTTTGCTAATCAGTTTTCGTTAGTGTTTTTGTATTTAATGTATAGCACAAATACAGAAGATATACAAGAAGTCAGACTTCAGAAGTTGGAATAAAACTCTTGCTATTGAGGGTGGTGAGTGTGTGTCTGTTTCCTTGTCACTGTCTTATTCTTTACAATATACACAACATCATATATGTATGTGTGTCATTGTAGGTATTCTTTAATATGCATGCATACCAAATTTTATCACACATAAATGATAAATCTTCTGGTGGCCAGATTGTGACAATAGCAATTGACTATTAAATAATACATCGAAGAAATGTTTAAAACTTCTATTCTCCTAGGCAAAGGGAGTGAGGGAAGGGTAAGCTGGACGTGAGTGCATGTGTGTGCATGTCCTGTGTGGCCAGAAGTGGCCTCACAGTGGAAGAGTCACATCTCACGAGTGGAGAGACCACCCTGCAGCCTCAATACAATGAAGGCATTGAGAATATGGTACTGATATGCCTGTTATTACACTTTTCAGTACTTCATAACAGAAGCCAGACATCTGAATTTTTGTGTGATTTTTGTGACTTGTGACTTGTTAAAGGTTTCTGTTTTTATGAAGCATGTTTGAATTATCCTCTGGACATAAGAAACAGGTTGTGAATTTTCTACCTGTTTTTTGATGGTTAGCCTGCATAGGGTAATCGTAGGGGAATACAAAGACTCTAACCAATGATTTTCACCCCGTGTGCCATAGCACACCGTGTGCCGTGAGATAAAAATGGTTGAAAAGCACTGATCTAAATCCACAGGGACCAAGACTGAGATCTTGAGAAGTCTTAAAAGGACTAAGAAGTGGGGGTTTAAAACAAAGATTTTGATCAAAGTGTGGATAGATCAGAAAAGGGGGTGACCAGAAGCTGTTCGCAGAAACTTCAGTAAAAGACGGTAAGGAATGGAATGGGCTAGAGGGCTCACGGAAGAAACGCGGCTAACAGGACATTTGCAGGGCTGAAATGTACTAGCATTGAGCGTTGTTTTCCCAAGAGGAGGGGCTTTCCATCTTTGCTGCTGGTGGTAATATGAATGGGCTCTGGGAAAATGAAGGCTATAAAAGTGAAGAGGAAACCAGAAGAAGTATCCAATGCAGATGTCAGAAAGGTAATCTGAAGGATGTGTTTCCCTGGAGATGCTGGAAATAGAAAAGCAGAGAAAGAATGAGAAAAGGGTTTGAGATCAATGATCAGAGTTGAAGCATGCAATTAGGTGAGAGTGACAGGAGAAACTGTGTAAACTATGAATAAACAGGCTCCGAGTGAATCTATCTGCTACACTTCAAAACAAAGACTATAACATGAAAGCAGTTTTGTGTAGAAACAGGGGTGTCCAACCTGTGGCCTATGGGCCACACGCTGATTTTGTGTGGACTTAGTTTTGCTTATCTGTGGTATTAATAACACAAAGTATGCATTTTTTTTTTTTGCTAATCAGTTTTCATTAGTGGTTTTGTATTTAATGTATTGAGCAAGACAATTCTTCTTCCAATGTGTGGCAGAGGAAAAAGAAAAACAGGGTAGCACACCTCTGGTAGCAGGAGAACAGTATCTTCAGAGCTACTGACTTTGAGTTTGCCTTTGCTCTTGCAACAACCACGTCTAAGCAGCTTTGTATCAGGCTACTAAAATTTTGCAAACTCCTGCCATCACAAAAATGGGGAGACATGTAGAAATTTATTGCCATATAGTGTATAAAACAATGAACCAGAGGCATCGTAGAGATTCAACAAATGTTAATTTGTCTTTACTTTTCCCTAGAGTATATTTTCTCAATAGACTGCAAGCTGGATGTTCTTTTTTTGTTGTTTATTTGTTTTGAGACAGAGTCTTATTTTGTCACCCTCTGTAGAGTGTTGTGACATCATAGCTCACAGCAACCTCAAACCTTGGGCTCAAGTGACTTTCTCACCTCAGGCTCCCAAGTAGCTGGGACTACAGGTGCCCACCATAACACCTGGCTATTTTTAGAGATGAGGTCTTACTCTGGTTCAGGCTGATCTCGAACCTGTGAACTCAGACAATCCACCTGCCTCAGCCTCCCTTAATGCTAGGATGACAGGCATGAGCCACCGCCACCACACCTGGCCTCAAGCTGGATATTCTTGATGGGTGTGCTGAAAAGACGGCAGAGTGTGAGGGAATTATTAGGAATCAAATCATATGATAGAAATGGGTCATAGCAGGTTTGGACAGTAGATGTCATCTCACGATGCCACCTCCATAAAGTGCGGGGAATTCTGATGAAGGAATGCTTGTTCAGAGTTCTCTTGCATTGGTCGCAGTGGCAGAGGCCTGGCACCCTCCCTTGATCCATCCCTGAATAGTGGCTGTCCTAGGCAGGGGATGACTGTGGCTGAGGCAGACCCTACATAAGGTGACAGCTAGAGGCTGCTGGGGCTCCCACTGGGTCCAGCTAGGAAGCAATGGGAGTGGAACAGGGCACGACTGTGACACTGTACACGCTTCAGCTTTTACCTGCTTGGCAGTGAGCTCGTTGAGGATGTCACTGGTTCTTATTTAAAGTTATAATAATAGTGAACATAGCTGACTCTGCTAGTTCTGACTACATATCCAGACACTACATTTTACAGACATTACTCAAGGGAAGAACTTAACAGGCCCCACAGCTACAAAGGGGCAGAGCCGTGCGTCAATCAAGGTAGTCGGCTGGAGAGCCTCTCGCCTGCACGGTTCCATGGTTTCCCCAGTGTGCAGTTGGTGCATACTCACTGCACATCTGACTCTCAGAGATTTCCCTTTGATTTAACTGATGACACTCAGTGCACTCAGGATCTCTGGAGTTTATGCATGGCTGTTTGAGAAACTCATGGATACATAGCAAGTGGTGTTGGTATAGCTGAAGTTCTATGATTCGTCAC
Source organism: Otolemur garnettii (assembly GCF_000181295.1). Taxonomy (NCBI): domain Eukaryota; kingdom Metazoa; phylum Chordata; class Mammalia; order Primates; family Galagidae; genus Otolemur; species Otolemur garnettii. The sequence continues at coordinate 9,135,441 of NW_003852454.1, read as the reverse complement.
AGAAACATTTTTCAAAGATAAATTCATGATTAAACGGCTCCACAAAACCTGGGTTGATTTAGCCTTTCAAAATGAAAGCCATCAGGGACCAGCTCATTCGATACTCTAGCTCTAGCTACACAGAAGGGTAACTCTACACAGATATATTAGAATGACAGTATCTCCACGAGGAAGAGGGGAAGAAAAATTTTTAGCTATGGGACTTTAGGCAAATACCTAAACTCCTGGACCAGAGAGATGCTATTATTACTTAGTTGTTTTGTTTCATAAAGAAAATAAGTGAATGTTTACAAAGGACTAAAATCAGTTTCTGGTACATATATTTAGTAAAGGCTGGACAGTTGTATAGCCATTCCTATGGTACAAGTAGAGTGCCACCCTCCTTCTGGATTCCTAGATGTCAACCACTAAGCTATTTATGGGAGAGAGGAAATAGACTCAGCCTCTGGAGAGTGAAACTCCTAAAAGAACATGGAGGGACAGAAATTATGCTTTAGACATTGTTCACTGAAATTTTTATTGAGATAGCTGTAGATTTGCATATAGTTGTAAGGTAATACAGGGAGATGTGTTTTTTTTTTATTTCTTATTGCATAACTGTGTACATTAATGCAATCATGGGGTACAGTATGCTATTTTCATATACATTTTGAAATACTTTCATCAAAGAGGTCAACATAAGGGAGATGTGTTCTTTACTGAGTTTTACCCAATGGCATCAACTTCGGGACAGGAGTATAATGTCACAACTAAGATGTCGACATTGATGTGACACACTTACCTATTTGGATTTCTCCGCTTTTATATTACGGTGATTTTTCTTTCTTTTTTCCAATATACTCTACTGGACATGTCGATAGTAGGGCAGAGCCTAGCCTCTGTCTGTCTGGCACAGAAGCTGTGCTCTTAACCATTGTATAGAAACATCTGACCACTGTATTTTTGTGAAGTCTATAAAAAGAAAATGCATGCCAGCAAGCTCAGCATCCATCATTGCTTAGATTGAATAGCTTATTTTTATAGTTCCAAAAATACCAGGTCCAAAAAATCCCACCCATCTCTCCTCCCATAACCATTGCCATGTATTACTATGTCTGATTGATAAATCAGTCTAATAAGGGCAATATAAATAGACGAAAAACTACAATAGCAGTATGACCATTTACCATACCATTACCCTATGCTGATTTCCTTAATAAATACTAAATATTCATCATCCCCAATTTTTCCATAAATCCTTAATGTTAGATGTTACATGTATTCTTTCCCACTGAACAGGTAAATAAATCAATATAGAGAGAGTACAAATAACAGACATAGAGTTTTCTTGTTCTTAGGTTATAATCTGTATTAGAGCTCACTTTATTCTAAAATCAAATTCGATAGTCTGAAAATTTTGGATCTTTCTCTTCTTCTGGAAAAAAATGAGTATTATAAATTACTTACATAGATAATAAATAAATTTAAATACATTTAAGTAACAGAATGAAGACAAACTAACTTAAAAGTAAACTCCTTTCTAATTTTCTGCCTAGATAGAGGCCATCTACAACAAACCCACAGCCAATACTGTAATCAATGGAGTTAAACTGAAATCATTCCAACTCACATCAGGAACCAGGCAAGGTTGCCCATTGTCCCCATTGCTATTTAGCATTGTAATGGAAGTTCTAGCTATTGCAATTCGGGAAGAAAAGGCAATTAAGGTTATCCATATAGGAACAGAAGAGATCAAACTTTCACTTTTCGCAGATGATATGATTGTATATCTGGAAAACACGAGGGATTCAACTAAAAAACTCTTAGAAGTGATCAAAGAATACACTGCTTAATATCCACTTGGCCCATCCTGAGTTATCAGAGGTCAGAGTGACAAGTTGATTTTCACATTCATGTTAGATGCTCATGTCATGTCCTTTGTACATTAGATGACTTTTCACAGCATGGTATCCTCAGCCATGAAAGAGTGAGTCCATTCTTGAATGAAATTTGAAATTATAGCTATATCTCTAGATGCATGTGTTGAATAATGACAAACCTATTTTTCTCAAAGAATTGAAAATATCAGCAGCAAACTTCACTTGTTAATTGGGATCACTGAGCATTGCCTCTGACCATCTTCAGAGCTTTATAATTGGGTAAATTGTAAAAATTATATGTATATATGTATTTTCCTGTCAATATGTCAATTACAGTAAGCTCGAAGTAAAGTTACTTTTCTGATAATCATTAACATATTCTAACAGGCAACAATTTCTCCAGGGTACAAAGTTCCACTACTGTAACTAACTTGACCTTTTTATAAAACTCTTTTTTAATCACTTATAGTAAAGAGAAAAAGTTAAAATTAATCAATCATCAAACATCTACCAAATACCTACAGATTTGTGCAATGCAGTTCAGGGCGGGTCAAACATACGGCTCTATCAATTTCCAAGAATAAAACCAGTGTATACCTCCGCAAAGATATAAAGTAGGGTATAAATACAAATCTCATTCCTCAGGTACTCAACAAACATGACGTAGTAGTGACAGAGGAAGGCTGATCATCAGAAAGCCAGGGATTATTTGAGACTCTTTCCCTTCCATCCTTTAAATGTTTATATGCTTTTAGACATTGCCCTTGATTTTATACTCATGTTACACTCATCCTCTCCTAGAAGTGAGATCATATCAAATGATGCCAGCCCATCCATTGCTGGCTATTCAGGCCTGCCTGTGGAAGCAGCCAGCCAGTGAGCCACAGTGTCAATCACCCAACTGCCATTCTCCCAGGGCTTATGCATCACGCTTTGTTCCCATCTGTTCCTAGGCAACTTCTGTATCCCAGTTGCTATAGCCTCTTAAAGACAGGGTCTACTGTCCCACATATCCTTTGTATATTACATTTATTGCAGCCATAACATACTTCTTTTAAATAAAGGGGTCATGGAATCCTTATTTTTGTGAAAATTCCACTTTCTGTTTTAATTTGTGTTTGGATCAGGTTCACAAGTAGAATGTTCTTTTTATGTATGTGCTTGTTGTTTTTATTTGTTTGTTTGTTCATTTTTAATTTGAGGGAGCTTTGCCCATGCTAAAGATGTCCTCTGACCTTCATAAGTAGAATTTTCAGAAACAAACACCACCAGTGGCAGCAACATAGCTTATTACACAGTACATTAAAGCAATAATATAAAGCACTATTTCTTTAATGGCCACTGATACATCTATGGCTTAGAAATTTGTATCTCCAAATCACAGTTCTGTGAAGAAAATGCATCTGATTCTTCCCTGTACCCTGCCTTTGTGGCAGAATAGGGGCCATGATAAAACCATAAATAAATGACTGGTCTCAGTCCATAGGCAATTTAACTGGGTTTGCCTCACCCAATATACAACAGAATTAAACTTACGCATCCCTCCAGGTTCTTTAAACATCTAGTTCCAAACAGATATTTGGCAGCTTTCCTATCAAATATTCATATGATAATACCATCAGATATCACATTGATATTCTCTGAAATCTTAGATATATTGATAGTTAATTAAATCCTAAAATAATACGAAGTGATCAACTCTACATAACCTAAAAATTCTCAGTTAAATAATAACAGAGACATAAGCTATTGACAGAGGCACTTTATGATATTCTTCCACTCAGCTAAGAACTTCGTGACTCTTTAGGGCTTAATGGTAATGTTTCCTACCACACGGAGGATAAAAGTTGCTAATGTCACGTGCTGAGTTATAAGACCACTGTTGAGAAAACATGCCTCATATTAGAAATGAAAATAGATGTGTTGCAGCTTCACCCTCTTAGGAGTTTTGTAAATGGATTTGGAAATGACTTTGTCATATTTAATAGGCTCTCTTCATTTATGAGGAAAAAATAAAGGAGTTCCGCCTCCCCTAGACCTTTCTAGTTTACTATCACTCAGAGGCCTAGGTCAGTTTACTTCTGCCTAACTTATTCATTTTATCATACTGGAAACAGAGGAGGGAGTATTATGGAGAAAGTGTCACTTTAATGCCTCGTATAAAGCATATTTTAATCACTCTATGTTCTCATTTATTATTTATATCCACTCCTGAAAACAGTGGGGAAATGCTACTCTAATTCTCAAAGATGCCTCAAGGGAATCACAGCCTAATACAATCGGCAGCAAACACGAAGCTAAATCCAAGGCAGGATAGGCTTAAAGGTTCCAAGCGCACAACTGTCGATGAGTCTATTATGGCAACGATTATCAAAAGGGGACAAAATATGGAGGGGAGCCCCTAGAATAGAATTTCAGAAAAAGAAAAGAGGGGATATTTTTCAATTTTACCCCCGCCCACTCCCAAAGCTAAATTGCAAATAATAAGCACTGCTTATTGACACTATTAGCACTATCTGATAGGCAAACTGCAAATATTGAGACTATCTGATAGTATTCTAAATATGTACTTCTATTAATCTTCTTACTACTTATAGGATAAAGAGACAATAATGCAATAATCCTTATTTCCTACCAACTAAGGGAGCCATTGTCTATGACAATTCTGTGGGTAAAACTTTGTTAAGGGGGATCCACAAAGACGGGAATGATAAGTATAATTATCCTTTTAAAATGCTGAAAGAGCAGAACATATTGAAATGCTGATAATTAATCTCTATATATTTCCTGAGTGTATCAGGAAAATAGAAACCTGTTTCTTTTCTGAAGGTTCTATGCCTGTAGAATGGAAGAAGGGTCTAAATAAATGATAGTCTCTTATGAACTCTCAATCCAGCTTTCTCTGGCATACTAGGAATCTCTTATAGTTAATAACATAGATATAGATGCACTATAGATATAGATATTATTCTTTAAGTAAATTTATTTTTTCCCACATTCAGAAAAAAAATTCAGTTATGTCATTCCTCAGATTAATGTTGAATATTTTTCTTGTTTAACTAATTACTCTATTCCTTATAAAATATAGATCATTTCTTTCTCAACATAATAAATTCAAAATATCCCCTATGAGGTAATGTTGAATAATAAATTTAGAGCCATAAGTGACTTGAACAATCAGTCATTCATCTTTCTATAAATGACGGTCACTGTTTTTTCTCACCTTGACTGCACTGCCCCATTTCCTGAGGTTAATCTGCCTTTTCCCTACACTTGACCTACTTCGGAAGATATTACCTTTCATTGTCAGGTGAGGAGATTTTATTTTGTTGTTGTTGTTGTCTTCTATTTAACTTTTCATTTTTAACATTTCCCCCATTGTATTATTACTTTTTAAATTTCAGGTTAATGTGAGGGTACAAAGAAACAGGTTATAGTGTTTGCATTTCATAGGTAGAGTCCCTCTTATAATTGTGTTCCACCCCCAACAGGTGTGTCATACACCCTAACATTATGCTCATTAAGTGGGAGCACACCCATCCTCTGTCGTCCTCTCCCCTTTTTTTGCTTCTTCCCCCAACTTGAATTGATTTGAGTTTTTCTCTTATGTAGGCATGTATTAGATCATCTATTGGCCTCATATTAGTATTGAATACATTGGATACTTGCTTCTCCATTTTTTTTTTTATTGAATGGTAACTATGTACATTAATGCACTTCTGGGGTACAGTGTGGGGTTTTCACACACAATCTGAAACACGTCTATCAAACTGGTTAACATAGCCTTCATGTCATTTTCTTATTGTTTTAAAACATTCACATTTACTCTTAGAAAGATTCACTTTGCTTCTCCACTCTTGTGATATTTTACTAAGAAGAATGTGTTTCAACTCCAACCAGGTTAATACAAAAGATGTGAAGTCTCTATGATTTTAATGTTTTTATATATATATA
>NW_003852454.1:9115807-9129373 GCF_000181295.1 Otolemur garnettii | reverse complement strand
CCACATCTACATCAGCATCTGCAGCTTTGGGACTTTGTGATGTGGGCTATTCTCACTGGGGTTAGGTGGTATCTCAGGGTGATATTGATTTGCATTTCTCCAATGAACAAACATTTGAAATTGTTTGATATTGTTTCCTTAGCTGTGCAGAAGCTTTCCAGCTTAATTAAGCCCCATTTGTTTATTTTTGTTTTTGTTGCATATGCCATGGGAGTTTTATTCAATAACTGCGGAAGATGAGCATTTTTTCAAATGTTTTTTAGTCATTTTTTTATCTTCCTCCAAGAAGGTTCTGTTCATATCTCTTGCCTAACAGTAGATGGGATTGTCTCCTTTTTTTTGTTGATTCATTTGAGTTCTCTGTAGATTCTAGATTTCAACTCTCTGTCAGTTTTATACCCAGCAAATACTTTTCCCATTCCGAAGATCGTCTTTTTGCTTTATTTGTTGTTTCCTTAGCTGTGCAGAAGATTTCCAGCTTAAATTCCATGTTTATTTTTGTTGTTGTTGTATATGCCATGGGAGTCTTCTTTATAAAATCTTTCCCCAATTCAACATCATCAAGAATTTTTCCACATTTTCTTCTAAGATTTTTATCTTTTCATGTCTTAGATTTAAATCTTTTATCCATCTTGAATGAATTTTTGTAAGTGGTGAAATGTATGGGTTCAGTTTCATCCTTTTACATGTGATTATCCAGTTGTGCAAGCTCCATTTATTGAATAGGGATTCTTTCCTTACTGTATAATTTTGTTTGGTTTATCAAAGATCAGAGGGCAAGTAGAGACAGGTTCATTTCTTGGTTTTCTATTCTGTTCCTTATGTCTATGTCTCTGTCTCTATTTTTGTGTCAATATCATGCTATTTCTATCTCTGGGCATGTAATATCACCTGAAGTCTGGTAGAGCCAATCCCTCCAGATTTTTTTTTATTACTAAAAATTGTCTTGGCCATATGTGGTTTTTTTTTTTTTTTCTGGTTTCATACAAAACATACTATTTTTTTTAGTTCTTTGTATTATGATGTTGGTATTTTAATGGTGATTGTATTGAATCCTAGATTGCTTTGGGTGAAATAGACATTTTAACCATGTTGATTCTTCCCAGCCAAGGCATGGTATATTCTTCCATTTGTTAATGTCTTCTACTATTTCTTCTCTTAGAGTTTCAGAATTCTCTTTGTAAAGATCCTTCACCTCCTTTGTTAAGTATATTCCTAAATGTTTCATTTTCTTTGAAGCTGCTGTGAATGGGAATTGTGTCCTGATTTGCTTCTCAACTTGGCTGTGATTGTCTTATACAAAAGTTACTGATTTATGAACATAGAGTTTATACCCTGAGATGTTACTACATTTCCTGATCCCTTCCAGGAATTTTGTGGTTGAATGTCTGGGATTTTCTAAGTATAAGATTATATCATAAGCAAAGAGGAAAGTTTGACCTCCCCTACCCCCATGTGGATACCCTTCTATCCTTTTCTTGCCTGATTGCATTGGCTAAAACTTCCAGAACCAGGTTGAATAACAGTGGTGATAATGGACATCCTTGTCTGGTTTCAGATCTAAGTAGAAAAGCTTTCAGTTTTATTCCATTCAGTATGATATCAGCAGTAGGTTTGTTGTAGATGCCTCAATCACCTTAAGAAATGTGCCACCTGTGTCTATTTTCTTAAATGTTCTTGTTAAAAAGGATGCTAAATTTTGTCAAATGTTTTTCTGCATCTATTGAAAAGATCAAGAGTCTTTGTTTTGCTTCCATTTCTATGATGAATTACATTCATGTATTTGCATATGTTAAACCAGTTTTGCATCCCTGGGATGAAGCCTACTTGATTATGATATATAATTTTTTGATATGTGGCTGAAATCTATTAGCTAAGGTTTTGTTGAGTATTTTTGCATCAATATTCATTAGTGAAATTAGTCTATAGTTCTTTTTACTTTGGTCCTTTCCTGCTTTTGGAATCAGGGTGATGTTTGCTTCATAGAACATGTTGGGGAACGTTCCTTCCTTCTCAATGTTTTGGAATGGGTTGTGCAGTATAGATACAAGCTCATCTTTGAAGATTTGATAGAATTCTGGTGTGAAGTTCAGGGTGTTTTTTTTGGTTGGAAGTTTTTTTTACTGTTTCTGCAATCTCAATGCTTGATATTTCTGCCTAAGTCTCAAGAGATTGTGTGATTCCAGGTATTGGTCCATTTCCTGCACATTGTCAAAGTTTGGGGACATAGATTTTTTGTGTGGTAGTCAGATATAATCTCTTGTATCTCTGTGGTATTAGTTGTTATTTCACCTTTTTCATTTCTGATTGAGGTTGTTAGAGATTTTACTTTTCTTTTTCTAGTTAATTTGACAATGCTTTATTGATTTTATTTTTCTTTTTGAAGAACTTACTTTTTGCTTCATTGATTTTCTGAATGATATATATATATATTTTAATTTCATTTATTTGTGTTTACTTTTGGTTATTTCTTTTCTTCTGCCAGATTTGGCATGGGATTGTTCTTACTTTTCCATTTCTTTAAGATGATTCATTAGGTTGTGGATGTACTCCCTTTCTGTTTTTTTGTATAGGACACTAATACAATAAATTTCCCTTTTAGGATTGCTTTTACAGTATCCCATGGGTTTTGATGGCTTGTATCTTCATTTTTGTTATGTTCAAGGAAGTTAATAATTTCTTCCTTTATCTCTTCCTTGACTCAACCATCATTTTGCATAAGGTTGTTTAGTTTCCTTACCTTTGTTGCAGGGATGAAAATTTTTATTAGAGTTGAGTTCCTTTATTGCCTTGTGGCCTGAGAAGATACAAAGTAAATTTCAATTCTGTCAATTGTGTTAAGGTTTGATTTGTGTCCTAGGATATGGTCTACTTTGGAAAATGTTCTGTGGGTGACAAGAAGAATCTATGTTTCTTAGCTTTGTGATGGTGTCTTCTGTATATGTTTGTTAAGTGTAGTTGTTCTAGGGTCACATTTAAGTTCCTTGTATCTTTATTTAGTTTCTGTTTAGAAGATCTGTCCAGCTCTTTCAGAGGGGTGATTAAAGTCCTCTGCTATTATGTTGTTATAGGCTATCATATTGCTCAGACAAATTAAGGTTTGTTTCATAAATCTGGGAGCATTTAAGTTGGGTACATAAATATTTAGAAGTGAAATGTCCTCTTATTGCATTATTTCCTTGACCAATATGAGGTGAGGAGATTTAAATAAAGTCGTGTTGAATGTTGAGTCCTAGAAGGAACAAATGAAGTGTAACTTCTTGGTCTCTGATCTTTCTAGTATATCAAACAATTATTCATTTAAATTCAGTAGCAGTCATTTAATTCTTTCAAGACCAGTGAGCTAGTGAGTACTGTAGGCACAATTCAAAGGCTTTATTTCAGCTACTTACTGCAGATGTGCACAATTTATTTCTAACTAAGAGAAGTAGTTTTTCATATACTACTTGTAAATTTATTCCAAAAGGTACATACTTCAGACCCACAAGTTTCTCCTTTCTGGGAGCATAGACATTCTTTCTCAAAAGCCTCAATCTCATGCTGGTCTCTAAGGGCTTGCTGGACTTGATGACAGCTCATTTGAGTCATCTAAACCAATTATCTTTAATTTTCTTCTCTCATTTAGTTATAGAGTAAAACTTGTCATCTCTTTGAGTCTTAAAATTGTGTTGAATTTCAGTGTTCCTGACTTTTCTGTAATTATCATCTCAAGCAAATAGAGAATAATCCAAGACTCCTTTGAACTATAAATTGACGCTGAACTTTGGAGACTTTTGGGAATACACAAGTGATCCCCCAATGCTTACAATTTGAGCAGTTTGAGGAAATTTTCACCAAAAAAAGGCCAGAAAAATTATTTAAGTTGAAAAGCTAATTTAGCAATAGAACTGAAATTCTAGACTTTTGAATCTCAATTCAGGATTCTTCCTACCCCAAGGAGATGGAGTCATGTACATAAGGAGTTAAACTTTGTTTCTACCTCTCTACCTTAATTGTTGGCATATTCTGATTACATCATCAGAAGAGTGCATATAGGAATCAATGGTAATGAATGAACATCATGGACAGCGTGGGATGAGAGCATCAGCACTGTTCTGATAGGGAAGGAGTTATGCACACACAGTCTCACTCCCAAAACACCATCTATGCTTTCTGTTATGTACAGGCGAAATAAGGAGATGATCAAAATATAATTTTACAAATCACAGTTTATTGCCATACAAAGATAACTTTTTTCCCTTAAGTTCAAAATGCTTAAAAGGGGGAAGAATAAGGTGAACAAATCTCACAGGGTATATATTCCACAGATGAGGCTCACTAACCACATAGTGCATGAGTTGCAAAATAATTAAAGGATGACATTGTTAGGATGGAATTATATTCTTCTCAATTAGGGTGGAAGTAGCCTTTTGTGAAAAGAAATGTCTTTTCTTTCTTCTACATAAACAGTCCCTGGGATGAGATGGTGTGCAACATAATGGTGATCCACAGCCATGGTATGTAAAGTCCTGCACAAAGTTAGTGAGGGATGCTGACATCAGCCAGGTGAGGCTTCTGAGATACATTCCAGGCCAACAGATTCATAGCCTAAGTTGTTGGGTGTTTGGAGATGCCCCCAGTAGAGTGTACCCTGGTACGGCCTAAGCTTTCAAAGTATCTGTGAAACTTCCAGGGTTATCTATATTTTGAAAAGTCTGTAGTTGAAGTCAGTAACTCTGATCAAGAGTGTCAACAATTGTCAAGGTGAGGGCAATGTCACTGTCACATTAAGGGTAAGTAAGCACAGGTAAAAAACTGTGTCAAAGTTTGGAATGATTTCATTACTACATGACACCTTCAGTAGGACTCTGTACCTTTTTACCAATGCAACCTTGCAAACAATCATTAGTTTTAGATGTCCTAAAACTAATTTGTGGGCACTTTCTAGGAAACACTTAAGTTTTTCTTTCTTTCTTTTTTTTTTTATTTTTTTTTTTTTTTCTATTTTTAAATAGATGCACTTAAATATCAAAAATCAGGCATTCCTGCATATTTATACATGTTGTCTTCTTATCTGAAATAATTTGTGAAAAAAAAGAGCTACCAAAGGATAGACAGTACAGCCTATTTGTTTAGCTTTTTCTTTTCTTTCTTTCTTTCTTTCTTTTTTTTTTTTAGAGACAGTCTCACTTTGTCACCCTTGGCATCATGGCTCACATCAACCTCCAGCTCTTGGGCTTAAGCAATTCTCTTGCCTCAGCCTCCTGAGTAGCTGAGACTATAGGCATCCACTACAATGCCTGGCTCTTTTTGTTCTTGTTGTTGTTGCAGTTTATCCGGGGCTGGGTTTGAACCCACCACTCTCAGTATATGGGGCCGGAGCCCTACTCACCAAGCCACAGACACCACCCCTTGTTTAGCTCTTCCTATAAAAAAAGGAATCTGCCATTATCATTTGCAATTTTCTCAGAATCAAAGGCAGAAAATTGTGAATGCTTTATAGTGGAACTAAAGAAAACTGTCAACACAGTACAGGTACAAATGGCCTAACTAGGAGCACCTTATGTGATTGGTTAGGAGTAAATTTGGGCTTTTTCTAGTTGATCCTAAGTTGGAAGTGGAAAAAAAATAGGAGGAGCTGTCAGTAATTAATTAAGTTCTGACTATTTTCAGCCAGTTATTACAGGGATTATTATTTGGCTTCCTGGATTGTTATAAGAGATAATGGTCTGGCTTCTTATAGGTCTGACTTAAAGAGAAAAAGCTGGCTTCCTGGGCTGGTTACTGCAGATAAAGGATTAGTTTCCTAAGCTGCTTGCTTCAGTTCATAGGTTAAAGTTCTGTTTTAACACAATGTATGGCTGTTTGTATATTCAGTTACTCAGAATGGAAAGTTATATTCTTACTTTTAATTTGTGTTCTTCTATTGACTTTAAAATTGATTCTTTTATTGAAAAATTGCCAATTACTCACTACTTTGTATGCTTAATTTATTGTGACACAAAATATTAAGGTTAGTTTCAAAGTTCTAGAGAGAATGAGACAATAGGATATAATTCTTCTAATGGAGTTTGGAGCAATGGTGAAGTTCAGATGCAGAGTGACAGAATGGTTACAAATAAGACATGAGGGTGTGAGAATCACCTACTGATGGGTGGAGTTTTTTCCCCTAGACTAGATAAAATCTTCTAATTATGAACTCTGATGGTGCACTGTGCTTTCTTTCTACAGGCTGTGATACAGATCACAGTTGGAATCTCTCTCTCTCTCCCACCCTCTTCTCTCTCTCTCTTTCATATATACATATATATACATATATACATATATATATCTCCCACCCTTCATCTCTTTCGCATACATACATATATATATATGTGTGTGTGTGTGTGTGTGTGTATTCAGCTATTTTTCTATACACATAAATGTGCATGTGAATACAGGCATACTCATCTCTGAGATTATTTGTATAACAATAGTCTCACTACTTGGCAGTCTCTAGAAGGAGTATTAACTGTCTTTTTCAACAGAATCCTGGCACAAAGCCCAACTAAACTGTCATCCCCCACTATTAACATCATTTTTCCTTTCTTAGATAGGATAGTTTTGAATAGGGACTGGATACTTACAGCATACAACTGAGCAGAAAGAAAATTAATCCACAAACAATGCAGAGAAAGCCCAGTGAGGCTTTGACTTTCAATTATACTTTCCTTGACACCTCTTTTCCTGGTGCCCTTTGCCTTTCTAATCTATAGGTCTACAGTGAGGCCCTACTGCTCACCTGCTTCCTCAAGGCCATGGGTGCAGAATTCTCCCTCTGTGCAGTATCTCCCACCCCTTAGGTCCACTATATCAAAGTGTATTCATTCTTAGTCTGATTCCCTTAGGCCTTTGTCAAATACCAAGATAATGCAAAGAGCTTAGTTTATACTCAGACAATAGTTTTTGATGGTGATAAGCAATTATTCCTCTTATTTAACATTTGAATCCTAAGAATTAAGTCAAGGTTTTAACATCAAGGAAAACCCATACATTCAGTATGTAGAAATAATTAACATAAATTTATGTACAGTTTTAAAATCTGTTAAATAATTTTCTCACTTTTTCCTGTAAATAAGATAAATAATATAATATAAACTGTGTTTATTAAGTTATGTAAGTTGTAATGCCGTTCATTCATTAAACCATTCTAATAATTTTTAAATCCCTTATTGATCTTGAATTTGTATTTGATGCAAGCTTTCAATAGCTCATAAAGCCTCTGCCTGAACCACAATTTGACAAAGAAATGAACAGCACTCCCTTTTGTATTGCAGGTGACAGGATCCAACAAGTTAAGGGAGACACAAATGATTGCTTCCCACTTGTCAAAATTCAGTTCTTCTCACTGCCTTCTTTTTGTTTGTTTGTTTGTTTTATTTCAGAGTGTTACACTGTTGTCCTGGGTAGAGTCCATGGTGTCATAGCTCACAGCAACCTCAAACTACTGAGTTCAAGCAATCCTCTTGCCTTAGCCTCTCATACCTCGGATTATAGGATTACAGGTTTCTGGCCTCTCCCACCTGCTTCAACTCCCTGTTCTCACACACTTCTGCTCTCTGTCAACTATCCTTAAAGATGGTACTTCCTAGTCCCATACTGGCTGCCACTTCTGATGTACAGGAATAAGGAAAACTAAAAGTGGATTTGAAAAGAATGAAAAGGGAATACCTTTGTGGTTCAGTTAAGTTTTTCTCATAGTTCTATAGTTCATATATAAAAGATACGTTCATACATTTTGCTCACTGTTTATTTTCTATTTGTATTTTGTAGAGCCTGAACAAATAGGCCTTGCTAAGTTCTCCCTGCTTGAAGAATGGGGACCAAAGACCCCATTCTAGCCAAACAAAAGCACCCCCAGAAAAAGAGGAAAACTAAAAAGTAAGCTGAGTGAGTTGGAACAAAGAAAAGTCAGCTAGTTTACCTTTAAGCTAGCCACTGCTAGCAAGCTTCTTGCCTTTTCTGAAATTCTTGCCTGTTGGGGATACAGCTTACAAACTTCCTGCTGGGTCTGTGAGCACTCTGAGGAGAATCATGGCTATAGAAGACATTATGGCAAGTCTTAGAAAAGATACATCTTCTAGGGCATTTCCTGCCTATTAAACAGGCAAAACAGATACCCATTGTGGAGATTTACATTTGCCTGGGGCAGAGACCAAGGGAGTAGCTCGAGCTCTGAGAAATGGGCAGAAGAGCTTGTATCCCTTATAGCAGAGGAAGATCCTCTGTGAGGAGGTGATGGGAGGAAAATGCCTCCCTCCCACCAATCCCTCAGAGGAGATTAACACCAGTGGTATTTTACTCTACAGAGAAAAAGGAGAGTTTAACACCTCCCTAGAAATCTGTGTGTGTGTGTGTGTTCTCACACAGGAAACTCTCCCAGTACAAGCCTCAGATATCAGATTTCTGAAGACTACCCTTAAGGTTAACAATAATAACAATAGGAGCTGGTATGCTCTATCACAGAAACTGCTGGCTTCTTTGTTCCCTCCCTCATCTTACCCTCTTGGCAAATAGACTCCAATAAAAGCAGAGTGTCCATTCCCACAACGGGCAATGGACTCCTGAGCTCCCACTTTTAGTTCCACTCTATGTCTCTTATCTGTCTTTACTATCGCTCCTACCTTTATATTTCTTAAGCTGATTGTGCCAGTTTCCACAGTCTCAGCAGACACTGCTCTTGGGGCAGACCCAACACCTCTCCATTGTGTTCCCATTAGATTATATATTATTTCATCCAATCATGTTTCACTATTTCCATCAGAATTAGCATAAAATAGAGAATATTTCCTGGGTCTTTGGGTCTTTATTTTCTTATGACTATTTCTGTGCTATGCAAAACTTTTATTAAATAAAATATGTATTATAATATATAAATATGTCTTTGTCAGTTTTATGTTCAGGCCTAGCCACAAATACACATACTAGGAGAGGGCTGGGGAACTTTCTTTTCTGATATGAGTAATACTGGTATCTTGCAGGATTGGAAGTGTTCTTTCACTTCTATTTTCTAGAAGAGATTATTTTATCAGCATTAATTTTTCTGTAAATATTTGGTAGAATTCTGTAATGAAACGATCTGGGCTTGGAAATCTGGGGAAGTGTAATTTTCAAATTATGAATTCAATTTCTTTAGTTGTTACAGGGATAGTTTGATTTTCTAATTAATCCGGGTTGAATATTTTTATTTTTAAGAATTCGCTCTTTGTTTAACTTGTTAAATGCCATCATAGGATTTTATGCAACATTCCCGTATTTTTAATGACTTCCAGACTTTTCATCTTTTCCCCTCTTTTATTTCTGATATCGGTGGTTTATGTTTTCTCTCTTGCTGCAATTTTATATATTTTATTGATTTTTTTAAAGCCATTTTTTGTTTCATTAATTTTTATGACTTTTTCAATGTTAGATTTTATTGGTTTCTAATCTTATCAAAATTATTTTATTCTTTTCCTTCCTTGAGAATGCTTCATTTTCTAGTTCTTTGAGGTAGAATATCAGATTATGGATATAAACTTTTCCTCATTTTTTTTTTTTTTGCAGTTTTTGGCCAGGGCTGGGTTTGAACCCACCACCTCCGGGCATATGGGCTGGCACCTTACTCCTTTGAGCCACAGGCACTGTCCCACTTTTCCTCATTTTAAAGTTAAACATTTGGTTCTATAAATTTTCCTTTCAATGTTTTTGTATCTACATGCCTCGTATTTTGATATGTTGTGTTTCCATTTTCATTTATGTTCACTTAATTTTTTGTTCTCATTTTAGATTTCCTCTTTGATGCATGCATTATCTGTATATTATTTAATTTCCACATGTATAATGATATTTATATTATCTTTCTGTTATTGATTTATGGATTTTCAGTTTGATTACATAATGGGAACAAATGGTTTGAAATGATTTTCTTTTCATTTGTTTGTTTGTTTGTTATGAGGTTAATGTTTCATGGCCCAGGGTATATATAGACCATGATGCTCAATGTACAAAAGGCACCTACAATTTTTGTGTATTCTTCTATTGTTGGAAGAAATATTCCATACATGTTAACTGAATCCTTTTCACAGATTGTGTGGTCAGACCTCCCACATCCTCATTCTATAAATTGTTGACAAGGGTGGTGTTGAATTTGCTTATTCTTATTAGCTCTTTCAGCTTTTGCCTCACTCCTTTTAAGCTCAATCTTTTGATATGTACATATTTAAGATTGTGATGACTGTGGTATATTAATGCTTTAATCTAATGTAACGATATTCTTTTTCTTTAGTAATTTTCTTTGCTATACAGTCTATTTTATCAAATGTTAAAGCTGTTTTGTAAATAATTTTTATTAATGTTTTGTGGCTTTATCTTTTCCTACTTTTTTTCCTTTTAATCTACCTACACCACTGAATTCTAAACAGGCTATTGTAGACTGCATATAACTGAGTCTTGTTTCATACTCCCTGTCAATCTCTGTCTGTGATCAGTGTATCTAGGTCATTTATATTTAAGATAACTGTTGGTTTGCTAACACTTGTCTGCCACTCTACATTTAATTTCTATTAGGTTTTGTTGTTGTTTTGTTGGAGATTTTCTTTTTAGCTTCTATTTTAAGAAAATAGTTTTCAGTATATCTTTTTGTTTGCTTTTCATAGTTGATCTCATTTTTACACATACCAATGTGACATAACAGTACATTAAGTCATCACTTAATATTGTCCATTATTAGTTTTAAAAACTTTGACTTTTTTTTATTGTTTGGCATTTGTTGAGGGTAAGAACAATTAGGTTAAACTAATTGCATTTGTTAGGTAATGTCCTTCTAATAATTTGTGCCCTACCCAGAAGAGGTGTGCCACACATCATATTTTATTAATTCCACCTTCCTCCTTCCCCCTCCCTGCTCTCTCATTCACCTGGCCCCAACTTGAATTGATTTGAGTTTTTCTCTTATGAAGGTATATATCATCTACTAGCTTCAAATTAGAATTGAATGTATTGCTTCTCCATTCTTATGATACCTTACAAAGAAGAATGTATTCCAACTCTATTGGTATATGTATACCATGGAATACTATTCAGTCATTAGAAAGTTTGACTTTAAGTGAAATAATACATAACTAAACCATTTTTTTACTATGTTATAACAAAACAGCATTGAAGGAAATGATATTATTTGAGGACCTAATGTACATTGTTTCATTTAAAGTTAATGTTTCCAAGAATCTATTGGCAATATTTAGTCAGGATTTACTGTATTTGTGGAAATGTTTTACTAGATCCTGAGAAGTATGCAGTACATAATCCTCATTTCTCCTTAGATGTCTTACTTTTCTCACTTTCAAAATTGTTGTGTTAAGTGCTAATTAGATGCAATTAAAATTTTTGTTTCAGTCCTGATATAAAACTCATAGAGTATAGAATGGTGTATTCCATTAACTCATGTTTTTGTTGGTCCTTCCTTCTTTAGGCTCCAAGATACTTTATTTTATCATTTTTTTAAGTTGGAGGTTTTGTTTTTTGTTTGTTTGTTTTGTTTTCAGCTAATCTTTAAGGATAGGTCTGCTAGGTGCATTTTTTTCTTTAAGGATGTTATTTATTTCAGAATGTTTCAATTTCCACAAACGTGACTTTGTGCCTACATGCTTTGAAGATAACAAAAATTTTCTTTCAGCACTTGAAAAATATTGTGTTGATTCTTTCCGCCCTCCTAGACTAAGATGAGAAATCTGTCATTTGAACTGATACACCTTAGCCTTGAAGAGAATAGTTACACTGTGTCCTGGCATGACTCCTTGGGGCCTTATTCTGTTTGGGAATTGCTTAACATCTTGCTTATATAAGTTTGTGTCTTACAAACATTGGGAAGTTTTTAGCTACTATTGCTTCAAATATTCCCACATACCTATCTTCTTTTTGCCCCCTACTTCTGGTACCTTGATGATAAAAATGTGGACTTTTTTTTTCTCTGTGTTTTTTCCTTTCATTTTTTCAGGTTGTGTGAATTATATTATTCTATTTGGAAATGAAGTTTAGAAGAAGGTGCCACCATGTCCAGCAGATTGTGTGAATCTAATTGTTCTTTCTTCAGATTTACTGTTTTTATGCTGTTATATACAATCTACTATTGAGCACATTCAGCAGCCTTTTTATTTAGGTTGTCTTACTTTTAGTTCTTTATTTTCCAGTTGCTTCTATAACTTCTATTTTCTATGAACATTTTATATTTTTGCATTGGTTTCCACATCACTTGTATAATTGATTGTTGAAATTCCTTCCTTTATGGTATCTTCTTTCAATTCCTTGTCAGATACTTTCGACATCTGACTCATGTCAATCTTGGCATCAGTTGTTTTTTCTCATTAGAGTTGTCCTTTTTTTGGTTCTTAGTACTACAAGTGATTTTTACTTGTATTCTGGACATTTTCACAATCATGTCCTAACATTGTCTTGAAGAAAATAGTTACCATCTTTTTAAGAAAATTTTTCTCAGAAGAATGATGTAATCTATAATTTTCAATTTATTGTGCCCTCTGAGGCACAAGGAGAATAATGATCAGGTACAGGAGATGAGCCAGAAGACGGTGTGAGTTACTGATCACTGAACTCCCAGTGGTCCACCAGACTTACTTCTGCATCTTCTACTACCTGCTCTGCCTCACTCTACCTTTGAATCAAGATCTTGTAAAACATATGCACTTCTAAACTTTTCTTTCAGAAAGTCTTTTACAGGTGATTCTGAAAACGGTTACACAGAGAAAACTAGCTGGGTGATTTATATAGTTTCTAGTATAATTAATTTCAGAGGATAGTTTCTGAGTTGGAACTCCTTCCTCAGGTCTATGCAACTCCTATATATACAAAGAATATAATAGAAGATAAAAACAAGGCTCAGTGCCCATAGCTCAGTGGTTATGATGTGAGCCGCGAGCCACATACACTGAGGCTGGCTGGTTTGAGTCTGGCCTGGGCCACTAAATAACAATAACAATTACAACAAAAAATAGCCAGGCATTGTAGCAGGCACCTGTAATCCCAGCTACTCGGGAGGCTCAAGCAAGAGAATCGCTTAATCCCAAGAGTTTATGATAGCTATGAGCTATGATGCGATGGCACTCTACTGAGGGCAACAAAGTGAGACTGTCTCAAAAAAATGAAAACAAGAAAAATCAAGGATAACAGTAACTTTTGATCACATCACCACTATCAGTTAGTGTCTGTCATGAGGTGTGTATTTGCCAGGCTCACTCATGCTCTTCTCTCCCTGACTACAAATCTATATATCTTTTTTTTCCTGCCTATCTATGTGTGATTATGATTATTACTTTTGTGAGGCAGCATTACATCTTTCTCTTAAGGAAATAGAAATATCGAAGACAGTAAAGACATTCCATCTTCCTCTCTTAACTCCAGGATGTCTTGTGGACATGTGTATTGTAATCTTAACAGCCACTGAATATCATGTGAGTATTTATACATTTTGTGCTCTGAGGTTTTGTAAGAATACTGCTTATTAATAGAAAGAGGATGCTAGTTGATTAATAAGAACATCATATCTTATTCTACCCC
>NW_003852454.1:9105873-9115559 GCF_000181295.1 Otolemur garnettii | reverse complement strand
GTTGCTGTGAACTGTGATGCCATGGCACTCTACCCAGGGGGACAGCTTGAGGCTTTGTCTCAAAAAAAAAAAAAAAAAAAAAAAAAAAGGTTTTTTAATGGTTGAAAAAAATATTTTATGTTACATAAAAATTATGTGAAATTTAAATTTTCATCTCCATAAATAAAATTTCATTGGAGTTAAGTCACACTCAGGTATTTATATTCTTCTCTGTCTATTTCATGACACAATAGCAGAATTTAATAGTTTCAACAAAGACAATCTAAACAACAAAGCCAGAAATAAGTTTTATCTTCTCCTTTAAAAAACTTTTTTGCCAAGCTGTTGGAGAAAAGCATGCTGACTTTTAAGGGCACCACTTAGTAGACCACAAAGAACTTGATCAAGATTGCCACTCGGAAGCTAGGTCCTGTAGAAGTTAGTATGTGTAGAGTTAACTGTCTTTATTTTTCATGCTTTTTTTTGCATTGTAGTGACTGTCATAAGATAGAGAAAGCCTTGGAAATCTTTAATAATAGGTACAATGTTTTAGCTCACAGAAAATTAATTAATGCATGTGCTTAGAAATCAGGAAGTGTATTATAATAAACTAATAAAATGATGAAATATTTATAAGAAACAGAGAGAAAACCATAAACAAAGTAAGCACATTACAAAGTGAATATGTTATACTAAGCATTATTTAAAACTTACCAAGATACATATTTAGTATTACAATTTGCATTCTGGTTTGTTAATCTTATTTAATTGCATCATTTGCTATGGAGACAGGAAGAAATTGTTTTCATTTACTTACTTAAACCTTTATGTAGAATTAGCAAATTGAGAAGCACTTTATAGTTAGTATTTTATTGGGGGTACTCAATTTAATAGACATTGAAAATAAATACTCATGATTTTATACCATGGGGAACAAGTAGTGCTTTATGTGTATTTATGTTCTTTACACAAAATTCCCTATGTTACAAATAGTTCACATTTAAATACATAAAAAATCCTGAAAATCAAATAAACTTTTGTCCATTTTAAACAAAAACATAAGGATGTAAGCTTTCAATTAATATTTGTCTCTGAAGAAAGATACAAATGGGCTTGCTCACAACTTTAGCCTGGAAGATTTTTTTTTAAATATCTGGATGATATTCTTTAAATAAATTACCTGGTTGAAGTTTTGAAGGAAAGAAGAAGTCTTTGTCAAAGTGAATAAGTGAATAACAGGATTAATGAAATGAAGATAATACTATTTTTTTCGATTAAAATTAGTATGTGGTTACAAAGTAAGAAGGTAACAATTTTTGTTTGATTTTTAAACCTAGTCTATAAGCATTTTAACTATTTGCCCAAAGGAAATTAAAACCATGATGATTCCCATTTGAAATGCCATGGAACTGGTCACAAGAGGCAAAGCAGCAGCATTGCTGAGGCTCCTCACACAGAGGCAGGAGCCGGGTGCTGTTGCCCCAGGCACCTAAATGCTCAGATAACTCCCAAGAAGCCACTACTTACACTGTTTAGAGTAGAGTTTGGATACTTTTTTTTTTTTAACTGTAGTAGTTAGTTGATAATACTCTGTTTACTTGAACTTTTCCAAGAGTAGATCTTAAGTGTCCACACCACACACATACTCTCAAAAAAAGGATAGAGAGGTGTGGCAATATGTGTTCTGATTAACTTGTGATAATCGTGGCACAGTGTTTCTATATATGCCTGTGTGTGTCTTTCAAATCATTGTGTTATATACCTTGAACATTGTCCATTATGCCTCCATAGAGCTGAAACAAGAGCTACAACAACAACAACAAAAAATCACTTTGTTTCCCTACATAGTGAGCTTCCTATCACTAGAGGTGTTAAACAGCCAGGGACCATCTACCCAGAAAAACCTATTACTATTCTAAACATTTGACAAAGTGATATCGAATGACTATTTAAGCCTTAAGACTTTTTTTTGGGGGGGGGGGTCCAATGATTCTTTATTGAAACACTTTCCTTTGTACTTTTTAACTAGCTGGGCATCCCACTGCACCACTGCTGACATCATCTGTGATGTCATGAGGGTGGCAGCCATCAACATTGCCGCTCACCTGCTGGGCTGTCTCCAGGATCTTTTTTATGGTTCCAGGGAGTTCTCTGGCTAAAGAGCAGTGCCACATCTGTTTGGCAATGTTGACAATCTCATTAAAAGTGATATTTCCTTTGTGTTTAATGTTTTCCTTTCTGTCTCTTGGCAGTTCCTTGATGACTTTGATGATGAGGGCAGAGGCAGATGGTACCACATCAGTCTGGGCCCGTCCATTCTGGATAGTCAGTTTCATGGTTATCCTCAAACCCTTCCAGTCACTGATTGCTTTGGTGCCATCATCACCAACCTTATTTGGAGACAAACACAGGGGTCAAATCTTGGGGGCCAGGGCAGACATGACATCAACTTCAGGTACACGACTTTGATCTTGTTGGGGTCTGACTTAGGCAGCATGGTGGAGGTGGGTGGTGTCAGATGAACTCAGATTCAGGTCAACTGAAGAAAGTTGCACCTTGGCCTCCTTGAGCCAAAAGTCAAAAAAAGCAAGATTGTTTTTATATAAATGAAAATGTATCCCTGTCTTCTATGTAGAATTAGTAAATGGAATTTGTAAATTAATGAAAACTATTCTGATGTACATTAATATTTGACTCAAATTAGAAAATCATTGTTTATACTTCATACATTTTGATTTTTATTAAAGCATACTTTTGTCTAGTCTGGTTCCTTTGAACTCAGAAGATTTTGCTATGATTCCAAGAAGAGCTTGCCAGATATTTTTACCAAGTATATAGTCTATTTAGCTTAATACATTCTCTGAAATATACCACAAAATGTTTTCTTTCAGAAATCCCTGCCACAGCAGGCACCCCCATTAGCAACATTATGATAGCTTGTCTATACAAAAGGAACCCATCATCCTCCACAGAAAACCTTTCTTCCTTAATATTGCATAATCCTTAATCTTCGAAATGTCCCCAAGCCAAGGAACACCAAATGTATCTGGAGAAAAAAGAGAGAGAGAGAGGAGACCTTTTCCACTTCTGAAAACCTTACCCTAACAGAGCACTTGCCAGTCAGGAACTGTCTCCACTCAAATCTCCTTCCACTTTATAAACTGGTCACCTTCCCCAAATCATCAGAACTGCGCAGAAGTTTATGAATTGCTGCATCCCCAAGTTATGAACAGATGGCCTTCACTAATTTTATTTCAGACTTAGTTTTGTTTTTGCCTCTCCTTTTTGGGGACATCGACCTTCATTATTAAACAGAGTCTAAAAGGGAAATTATGACAATTTCATAATTCTGACAAAGTCACCTTTTCCTGAAAATGACTTCCCTGTGACCCTGTAACTCTGGCTAATGTCTGAAATGTCAGGGACAATATCTTTCTTTTGAAGAGTAAAGTCTAGGGAGAGACCCAGGGCCATGATTTGGACAGGGACCCCTGGTGTTGCTAATAAATGTTTAAGAATCAGTTCTCAATAAATAAACAAATGAAGGAAGTCAAAACCCCCGAGTTTTAGGGTTTGTGTGTAAATACTCCCATGTGGCTGATTTTGAGCTACCCATGTGTCCTCACAGAAGGTGGGATTGGGGAGTGTGCCCCTGGCACTCCGGGAGGCCTGGGAGCCGGCTCCTGCCCTGAGGCTGGCTGCAGCTCTTCCTGGGCGCATTCCAGTCCCATTTTACTTCACCCACCCATGCTTTACCATTATTCCTTTTTAAAATGAGGAGAATGCCATATAACTAAGTTACTTGTTCAGGGCCACACAGCAAATGCACCCTCTGTGTGGTGTTAGCCTCTGATTTTGGTACAGTTCATCATTTGTAAACCTTTTTTGAAAAAGGCGTCTAGTCATTTAAACATATGTCAAGCTGTAAAATGAATAAACAGTCCAGTTATTTCAAAGGACTCATTTTTTCTGACTCCTGATGTAATAGAAGTTGCTTAAAACAGGTGACACACACACTGCAGATGAGAATATGGAAGACGCACTTTGCTACATTCACAGAGTTGCCAAGGGCTGGGCCTATCGTGATTAACAAATCACTGGGATATTTTTCCTTTGCCAGATGAATAGCCAGTCAAGCAGTATACAGATTTGGGGGCACTCCTGTTTGCCCAGGTGCTCTGCTGAATGCCTTGTTCTTTTCTTTCAACAAGGGTGGCCAGCTCATCCTCAGCCTTATTTGCAGGTGTGAAAAATAATCCACAGATAATCCATTTCAAATGCAAACCTGTTTGCTTCTGACCCAGTCTGCTTAGTTGTGGTTTGAAGGGAGAGAAGAAAAGCTTTACTCCTGCTGTTGCCTAATTGGAACCATCTGTTATCATCTTTGTCTCTACTAAAGAAGCTCTAATCAGAGGCCTGCATCTGGCATGGACAGCCAGGCCTGTAAGCTTTGTTTCAGACAGCAGCCTTCTGAGGGAAGGCAGAGTGCTGGCTGTGAAAGGGCATTCTTCCCAGACCAACTATGTTCCGAAGGAAGGTAATGCCATGAGAACACATTTTATTTTTGTAGAAGGTAAGGTTTAGAATTTTACGTGGGAAAGGAAGGATTGTGAAACTCTGGACAGGACCCACCTGTATTGAGGACCTACTTTGTGACAGTTATTTTGTACATACTGTGTCACAACAATCCTATTGTAGCCAGAATTTCTGTTCCTTGGCATCTGGTTTGAAGAATGAAACCATGGACCATAAAATAAGCGAAAGACAGAGTTTATTGAAAGATAAAAGCGATAGGAAAAAGGGGAAACAGAACCTTCTGTAAATGTGGGTGAGGCCCAGGTGGCGGCTCCCCCTCCCCGTCTTCTGTCCAGGGCAGTGGTTCTCAACCTTCCTAATGCCATGGGCCTTTAATACAGTTCCTGTGGGTCACTACCCACAGGTTGAGAACTGCTGGTCTAGGGGTTTAAAACTGCTGTTACTATCCTGTGGATGGGGGTTTGGGGAAGTATGTAACAATTGGCCAGAGGTCTGTGAGTGGAAGATAATCCTTAAAATTAGCAGAAGAATGTGGTCCTTGCCTCAGGCCTTAGCAGCGGTTCTCAACCTGTCGATCACGACCCACAGGAACTGTATTAAAGGGTTGTGGCATTAGGAAGGCTGAGAACCACTGCCTTAGGGTATGTGTTCCTGACTCTAGGTGGAACTGCCAAGATGATACAGCCTGGGAAGAGCCTGTTTGTGCCTAGAGAAGGGATCTGTGATGAGACTGATTTCTGAGTTCAGCCAGGCCTAGAAAATGGGGGGAAGGGCTGTCCCTGTCCACTCCTGAATAGGTGAACCCTGTATCACTATGAGATAGTATCATTAATTCTATTGTATAGGGGACATAACTAAGGCTTGATATAAGGCTGGCTCCAAAGGTTCAGAACCAATGTGTGCATGGAAGGGCTGAGAGTTCTATAAAGACCCCTCTGGCATAAAAGCCCAGGCTGTTTCTAGACAAGACAGCAGGAGTCAGCAACAAAACCTGAGTCAAATGCAGCCTGACACTTCTTTGGGGGCAACCCAAAAGCTAAAAAGGCTTCTTACACATTTTAATAGTTAAAACTAAGATAGAATTTTGGGGCCAGTTGTGGTGGCTCACACCTGTAATCCTAGGACTCTTCCAGGCCAAGGTAGGTGAATCTTCTGGGTTCAAGACCAACCTGAGCAAGAGTGAGACTCCATCTCTAAAAAAAAGTAGCCAAGAGTTAGCAGGTGCCTGTAGTCCCAGCTACTAGGAAGTCTGAGGCAAGAGAATTGCTTAAGCCCAAGAGTTTGAGGTTGCTGTGAGCTGTGACTTTAGAGTACTCTACTGAGAGTAAAAAAGTGAGACTTTGTCTCAAAAAAAATCTAAAATAGCATTTTTTGAAAATATTATGAAAACCAATTATGAAAATTATTTAAAATCTAAATCTCAGTGTCTCTGAAGAAAGTTTTTGCTGCTTTCCACCACAACAATAGCAGAGTCCCACATGGCTCTGGCTCTCAAGGACTAAACCGTGCAAATCTAGCCCTTTAACAAAATATCTTGCAGACCCCTCTACTAGTCAGTGGTTCTCACACTTGAGCATGTCTTAGAATCACCTGGAATGCACATGAAACAGCTGGGTCCCCCTGTGGAGGTTCTAATCCAGTGCAACTGGAGTGGAGCCAGAGCACCCATTTATAAAGTGTTTCTGGTGATGCTCTTGCTGTGCTAGTGTAGGGATCGACCAGTGAGGCCCATTACAGGAGGTGAAGTACAACTTCTAATTAGATGGAGGGGTTTTGTTAAAAGGATTCCTGTTTTTGATTTGTTTGTTTGAGACAAAGTCTCCCTCAGTCACCTTGGGTAGAGTGCTGTGGCGTAACAGCTCACAGCAACCTCTAACTCTTGGACTCAAAAGATGATTTTGCCTCAGCCTCCAGCATAACTGGGACTACAGGCACCCAACACAATGGTTGGCTTGAGTTATTTTGAACAGTGAATTTTGCAGTTGAGGATAAACCCTGAGTAGCCACAAAAGCCTCTCCAGTCTGTATCTCTTCTACGTTAGATGGATTTAGTGTTTGTACCATGAGATGACTCTTAAGGGATTGTTTGCATTTTCATGGATTTAATTTTCTTCATTGCTGTTTTACATTCAGTGAGAGTTAGGGTCACAGTTTGTGTCCTGTGTCTACACTAAGGGCTGTCATAGTGCTTCTCTCACGCTATGGACGGCAGTCACAGTGGAAGGACAGAAAGGCTACAGGCAAACATGCTTTAAACCTAGACTCTTGTTTTCTACCCAAATTTGGGCATGTTACTATATAAGGGCCTCAGTTTCATTCTCTGTGAACTTACCAGGATAATATATACCTTTCAGAATTCTATTGAGTTTTATTTCAGATCAAATAGGTAAAACATTTTTATATCTGACAAACTGGAAGTGACCTGGCAACTCTTGAGAGGCGCGTTGTACAGTGATTAAATAAAAGCCCTCAGTTCCACAGCACACAGATGCAGAGGGGGTCTTTTCCTGTGCTGTGTCCATGAATTGAGTCCCACACATCGCCTGAGGGGTCAGCGAACCTATGAGAACTAGATAGGGCATAATGCCCACTCTCATCCCACCTCACTCCTCCTAACTGGGCTCAGAGGGACTGTAGGTGACAAATGGGCAATGGTCTCACAAAGCTGCATCCACAGTAGAGGGATAGCTGCCTGGAGAAAAGGGACCTGCTGTGACCCTACGAAGAGTTAACATTTTTAGAAAGGACAACACAACCAAAGATATCATAGCTTTAGCATCTATAATATTTGTAACAATCCCCCCAAATAGTGCAGAGTTTATGAGCTCTGAGTGTGGACACCGACTGCTTGGCTTGGTGTTCTGACTCCTTCATGAGCCTACAGTGTGTTGTAAGGGAAAGTCACTTAAATTCTCCATTCTTCAGTTTCATCATATCTAAAAATGGGGCTATCACCAAAGCAACTTCATCCAATTCTTATGAGGATCAAATTGGCGATTTCATGTAAACTGGGAGGTTGGACAGAGAGAAATACCAGTCAGAGAGAAAACCTCTGTAATGCCTCCATG
The DNA here is from genome assembly GCF_000181295.1 of Otolemur garnettii. NCBI lineage: Eukaryota > Metazoa > Chordata > Mammalia > Primates > Galagidae > Otolemur > Otolemur garnettii. The sequence continues at coordinate 9,107,976 of NW_003852454.1, read as the reverse complement.
TTCTAGGAATCGTGTGCTAAGTGCTTTCCTTCTATTCCTCATTCATAAAACAAAACATAAATTGTATGAGTATGAGGAGTTCAGTGAAAAAAAAAAATGTGTAGAGGAAAGCCTAATAGACTTTGGACTAATCTATTCTATTTTGGACAACTATTAGTGTGTTTCTGTGTTTGTGTGCATTTACATATATAAATTTGCTTGACTTGGATGCTGTGTATTATGAAAAATATATATTGTTTATAATAAGAAATAACTGCATTTTTTTGTTTTTTTCTCACTTTTCCTACTATCATTACTTCTTCATCCTATTATTTTGCATCATTTTCTGAACCAATTTAACTTGCCACTCAGACCTCTGCTTTTCCTGGAGTTCACAACCCGTAGGCAGTGGAAGGTACCTGAGTGGCAGGGTATTCTGTGTTGGGGTCCTGTCCTGAGAGCAGTGTCTGATGAGACCAGTGGAAACCGGCAGTGACCGACTGAAGAAATATAAAGTTAGAAGCAATGGTAAAGAAAGACAAGAGACATAGAGTAGAATTAAAAGTGGGAGCTCAGGGGTCTACTGCCCATCATGGGATTCTGGGGATGGTCCAGAGTGTTTGCTCCACTTTGATTTTATTGAAGTCTATTTGCTTAGAGGGTAAGATAATGGAGGGAACAAAGAGTTCAGTAGTTTCTCAGTTTGATCATATCAACTCCTTCAATAATCTGAAATTTGAGCCTCCTGCTTGAGGTCACACACACAGATTTCTAGGAAGGTGTTAAGCTCCACTAGTTCTCTATAGAGTGCAATGCTACCAGCATTAATCTCCTCTGAGGGATTGGTGGGAGGGAGGTATTTTCCTCCCATCACCGTCACAGAGGATTTTCCTCTGCTATCAGGGATTTAAGCTCTTATGCCCATATCTCAGAGCTGAAGCTACTCCCTCAGTCTCTGCCCCAGGCAAATGGAAATCTCCACAGTGGGTATCTGCTTTGCTTGTTTAATGGTCAGGAAATGCCCTAGAAGATGTATCTTTTACTAGGACTTGCCATAATCACTTCTATGGCCATTTCTCTCCTCAGAGTCTCATAGATCCAGCAGAGTGTTTGTAATCTGTATCCCCAATAGGCTAGAATTTCAGAAAAAGCAAGAAGCTTGCTATAAATGGCTAGTTTAAATGTAAACTGCTGACTTTTCTTTTTCCAACTGACCAGCTTACTTTTTAGTTTTCCTCTTTTTCTGGGGGTGCTTTTCTTTGTCAAGAATGGGCTCTTCGGTCCCCATTCTCCCAGCATTCTGGATAAGAATTTGCCTGACTTCACTCTATTCTATTGAAAGCTGACTGCTGTTCTACCAAACCATTTGGACAAAGGAGGAGGACGAGAAAGAAGAAGGGAAGAGGAGACGGCAGGGGAGAGAGTGAAGGAGAAAGAACCACTTGACGGTTTTTATCAAGGAAAACACCTTCGTATGTTGTCTCAGTTGACCTATGAAGCGTAACAGAGCTCGCTAAGATCTTGACCAAAGTGACATGGGTTATTGGAAAGATTTCGAAAAGTCTTTTGGCACCATCTAGCCATCCACCCATTGTTGCAGGGTTTGTTCTCAGGGTACTTTACTAGGTTCATTACCATCCAGGAGTATGTGTCAAATGGCTCGTTCTCTGTCAATACTGATACTGTCCTTTAAAAACTATTCTCCAGATTGTGCAGAAGCAGCACTACATCAAAAAAATAAAATAAAATAAAATAATAATTCAATAATTTTAAAAAAGGGACCCAGCCTGCCAGCAAGAGCACATACTCTTCCTCTCATGGCCTGGACCTGTACCTACTTACTCAGTGGAGCTTCTCTGCACCTTGCTTGCTTGTTTCTGAATTCTCTGTCCTGCCCACACTCACTCTTGTTTAATCCCTTCCCAGGCTTTGGAGAACATCACACTGAGGATGGCGCATGTCTTGTCTTGTGCAGATAAACTTTCCAAAACATGCCCCCTTTATATTTTTCAATCTATTCTTCTCAGGTGGTATTTTGGGATCTTTCAGCAATGAGTAGTATTTATAATGGATTATTTAGAATGGTAATCCCAAATGTAGTCTAACTTGTTGTCAGAAAGGGGC